>NC_088927.1:46180000-46225000 GCF_038396675.1 Hydra vulgaris | reverse complement strand
TATATATATATATATATATATATATATATATATAAGAATATATATATATATATGAATATATATATATTTAAATATATATATATATGTATATATATATATATATATATATATATATATATATATATATATATTTATATATATATATATGTATATATATTTATATATATATATATATATATATATATATATATATATATATATATATATATATATATATATATATATATATATATATATATATATATATATATATATGTCTGTCTGAAATATATATATATATATATATATATATATACATGTCTGAAAAAAATAAAGAGTCCAAACTTATCATCTACCCAGACTATAATTTAGTAATTAGGATTTTTTTATTTTTTACTTTTAAAAACTCTAAGGGTTCCTTTCAGGGGGTAAAGGGGTCAATTTTTATAACGTTTTGTACGATTATTAAAAGAGTTAGGACATTAAAGTTTTTAAATTTTTTGTATCATATTTTTGTTTGTAAAGATCTAGTTAATCTAATTAAAACGGGCTCTATTCTCAAAAAAAAAAAATTCTAAAAACTGTTTTATAAAACCCCAAAATCCATAAATATATAACAAAAAAAATTATTTTTACGCTGTACGTATTTATATATTTTTGTCAGTAAAATTTTAAATTTTTATAGTAAACAATATGTTTTATTGAAATAAATGTTATATAAAACTTTGTTTTTCATCTTAAAATTAAAAAAATTATTAAAATGCTAACAAAAAAAAAAGATGGAAATAATAGATAAGATGAAATATTTTTAGTTAAAAAATTAATCATAAAACTTCCAGCAAAGAAAATTGCAACTGCTTAAGTGAAAATTCAAAATTATCTCTTTCTACGAACGCCAAAATGTAAAGCAAAAGTGAAGTGCTTAGTAGGTTGTCCTAACAAAAGTTCCATTTTCATACCTAAATGCCCAATTTATTAGTCTGACTGCTGCATCCTATCTAAAGGAATAAAAGCTCGGATACATAGTGTATTTATAGTGCTTACAATACAAAAGCTAAGGTAAGTTTTGTTATTGAACTCTAAATCAGTTTAATCCAGAAACTTTTATACAAGCGAATTTATTTTTTAAAGGAATAAAGTTGAGAAATTGTTGAAGGATTGGGTGGAATTAAAAGAAAAAAGAAAAAGAACAAATCTTGTTGAAGTAAAAAAAAGACATTTATTTGAAGAACAAATGAATAAAATGTTTTGGAGTGGAAAACATTCTCATTATATTTGAGAAAATATTAAAAAATAAAACGAGAAAATAGAAAGAAAAGGACGAAGATATTGCTTCCTTAAAAGACCAGCTTTGGGAAAAAAAGTCTCGGAGGAAAAGATGAAAGATAAGAGTATTCTGTAGGAAGAAATAAAAAAAGAAAATCAAATTTAAAAAAAGAGCTATCTACAGAGTTTGATAAAAATGGTTTAGATTATCTAAGTTCTTCTAGTTACACTAGCGACAATTTAGGCCAGGAAACAGAATTCGACTTTGATTTTAACAAGATTCCTAATTCTCAAAAATCTGTTCTTCTTTTTTAAAATGCACTCTAGTCTACTGCTCATACAGCAGTAGGAGAGGGTGTAACACCCCATCAACATACAGCTTTGATTGGTAGTGTTATTTTCATGGCTGGTGGTTCTGTAGCAAACTTTCAGTGCTCTGAATCCTCATCTTATAGAGCGGCAGAAAACATTATACTTGCCGGAGCAACAGAAATAAGGGAATATATAAAAATATATTCCCTTCATTAGTAAGTCTGATGATACTGTAGTATCATCAGACTTACTAATGACCCTATACTTTGATGGAAAAATGGTAAATAAATTGACGGAAGGAAAGCAATTAAAAAAAGATAGAGTTGCTGATTTGGTAAGGATTGATGGAAAACAGAACTTCTTGGCATTCTTCCAATAAAGTCTAGTTCAGGGGTTAATCAAAAGCAAGCTATTTTGGAATTAATGGAGTTTTTTGGATTAGGAGATAAAGTTTAATGTCTCTGCTCCGACACAACTACAGCAAATGCAGGAAGATGGCAAGTTACATGCGTAGGATTAGTTCAAAAGATTCAAAGCCCATTGTTGCTGATTGCGTGTAGACATCATGTTATTGAGCGACACATAACTTATTTCTGGAAAATTTACCCTAGCAGCAAAACTTCTGGTCCAGAAAACAAACTATTTTAATTTCTGAAAATAGTTGGAACTGTATAGATACTGAAACTAAGGAGTTGAAAAGAATAATAATACCATCTGGAACATGGATATATATTCAAATATAAGCTGCTACTCAGTTTTATACTAATGTGATCAATTTAAAGATCTTTAAAAAGGTATTATTATAATTTTGATCTTGTTTATGTCTATTTACTCTAAATGTTTAAAAGAATGTTTATTAGGATGGAAATTTTAGAAAAGAATACCGTGAGCTAGATGAACTTACTTTAATGGTTCTATAGTCAAATAAGTTAAAGTTCTATTTACCGGGACCAGTTTACCATTCAAAATTTATGGAAAAAGGTTTATACTATTTAAAATTGTATCTTTTAATGAATGAAATCCCAAACCTGATTAACAAATAAAAAGAAGAACTAACTAGTATGGTTTTATTCATTTATCCATTTTATACAGAGTGGTTTCTAAAAGCAGAGTAAAGTTCTTTAGCACCAGCACAGGTATATGGTCTTTTAAAATTTATTGAGAGGTTAGAAAGCTTGTTATTGATTAAAATGATTAAAAATGTTTATTAATACTATATATTAGGATATGACAACTTACTGACAAATGAAAAAGTTTGAGGAATGTAATCTACTTGGCTTCTAAACTGTTGCGAGCTCTATTCTCAGACATACTTGGTATATGGATCCCACTTTGGTAGTTTTCGCCCTAACAGATAAAGAATGTAGTGAACGCGGTGATATGGCCAAGAAACTCTATAGTTTACAAAGATGTCCAAATGAAAATTTCTATTTAGAGCGCAAAATAACGGATCAAGCTACATTAAAAAGTCTTAACTTCAATAAATATGAGTCTCCTAGTTTAGCTCTATTAATAATAGACAAGTCATGGCTAGCTTTTGATATGTTTACACATAGAAAAGCAGAAACTCAATGGATGAAAACACCACCAGATATTTGGAAACTCAATGATTTTTATCCAGAATTTAGAGTAACAGTATTTAGACTTGATGGTGTTAATGACTGCTCTGAGAGGGCGGTAAAATTAGTTCAAGACCTAATAAACAGGACATGTTCTAAGGAAAAAAGGCAGGACACCGTTCTCTTAACAAATGATTACAAGAAAAAGAGAAAAAGCAGAAAAAACATCTAGTTTTTTATTTTATATTTTTTTGTTAGACAAATTTTCATTCTGTTTTTAGTTTGTAGCTGAATAAAATGAATTTAATATAATAATTTTAATATAATGCATCGAAAACTTAATCGAAAATAAACCTACTAATATGAATTTCAAAAAAAATATTGTTTAATACTTATGGGTTTTATGAGATCCATTAAACCCGAAATTTAGGATTTTTTAAAACAGTTTTTAGAAGTTTTTTTTTTTAGGGAATCGGGCCTGTTTTATTTAGATTAAATAGATCTTTACAAACAGAAATATAAAACAAAATTTTAAATTTAAAAGTTGAGACTTGCTCCAAACTGTTTTAAAAATGGTACAAAACGCTGAAAAAGTTGCCCCTTTTACCTCCTGGAGGGACCCTTAGCATTTTCAAAAATAAGAAATAAAAAAATCCTAAGAACCTAATCATGGTCCGGGCAGATGATAAGTTAGGGCTCTGTTTTATTTTTAGACATGACTTTTTTTTTAAACACCCTAATATATATATATATATATATATATATATATATATATATATATATATATATATATATTATATATATATATATATATATATATATATATATATATATATATATATATATATATATATATATATTTCTGATTAAGTTCTAACAATCAAGGGTATTTACAAGTAGTTTAAAACTAATTTAAAGTAAAAACCTAATAACAATGATATTAAATATAATTAATGGTACAAATTGTAACAATATTATTACTGATAATAATAAAAACAACAATAACAATAAAAAATAACAGTGATAATGATAAGAAAAGTAAAAATGATAATATAATAATAATAAAGATTACTAATAGTTAAAATCTGGCATAAAAGAACAACCTACTGTGAGAAAAAAAAAAGTTATCATAAAGAAACTTACAATGATTAATTAGTACTTTAACATTTACAATCAAAATAAAAATTACATAAGAATTATAGTAATATTATATAATACGAATAACAAATAATAATAACAAAGTTCAAACAAAAAGTGATAAACAAAAACTTAACAAAAACCTAACTTATAAAAAGTTAGATAAATTTATATAAAATAAAATATAAAAGATAAAACAAAATACAATAGATAAAATAAAATACTAGAGATAAAATAAAATACTAGAGATAAAATAAAATACAACAGATAAAATAAATTACAATAGATAAAATAAAATACTAGAGATAAAATAAAATACAACAGATAAAATAAATTACAATAGATAAAATAAAATACAATAGATAAAATAAATTACAATAGATAAAATAAAATACTAGAGATAAAATAAAATACAACAGATAAAATAAATTACAATAGATAAAATAAAATACAATAGATAAAATAAATTACAATAGATAAAATAAAATACTAGAGATAAAATAAAATACAACAGATAAAATAAATTACAATAGATAAAATAAAATACAATAGATAAAATAAATTACAATAGATAAAATAAAATACAAGAGATAAAATAAAATACAACAGATAAACAAATTACAATAGATAAAATAAATTACAATAGATAAAATAAAAAATAATTTTTTAAACGCAAGCATTTCATAAAATTTGATTTACATTGCTTTGCTATGTAAATTATTTAGGTGATGGGGAAAGTTAAATCTATTTAAATGTTAAATATATTTCTACCTGACTGGGAAGTGAAAAAAACTTGAGTGCGTTATATATTATCAAAAACGTATATGTACCAGATTTCGAAAACCGAAAAAAAATTTAGAAACCCTTGTGACAGAATAAGTTATTAGATGCCACTAATGTTTCATTTAAAAAGACTCAATTTAAATCTATAACTCTCTAGTCATGATTCTAGGAGCATATACATAAAAAAGTTGTAAAAACTAAAACTATAAATGTCTGATCTTAGTAACTGTTTTACCAATTTTAATGAAATTTAAGGATGTTTATTATCGCGTTATTAACTATGTTTTAATTAAATAGTGAATAATTCTCAGGTTTAGATTTTGTTGTTTTTAATATTTTGTATATAAAAATGTTTTTGTTCTCTTTAAATATGCACACAGCTCTCATACTTTTTAGTAACACGTAAATGCAAACAACAAACCACTTTTTTTGACTTTTTTGTAGCATTTGGTAAAAGATTGTTGAGAGATCTTGGGCGGTCATTTGGGTTTTACGGCCGCTCGAAATGTTTTTTATGCCACTTTTTATGTGTTTTTTGTCGTTGCTATAGCTACCAAAAACCAATTCTTATTTTTTTCCAAGGAATTTTGTTTTTTCATTTTATTAAGAAACATTAATATTATTAATAATTGTATTCAGATATATTTGTATTTTTAAATATTTAGATTTTTTTTTTTCATATTGTATTAATGTTTTACATTCTTTACTTAGTTTCAAATGTTCAATAGTTTTGTTTAGAGGGGAGAGGGACTACCCCATTAAATGCATAAACATGTTTTAATAGTTTTTTTAAATAGTTTACCAAAAAAAATTTAAACTTAAAAAATGTGATATCTATACAAAAAGTATGCGAAGGATTTTCCAAAACTTTAATAAAGTGTTGCAACAGCATTAAATCTCAAAAAACCTGATTAATGCTCAAAATGCTTGCTTTCCCTAATCTTTTCTTACAAAGATCAAAATATTCTTTTTTTTTTTTGAGTAGCAAGTAAAACTATAAATTAAAAATACTTTTGCTTTTACGGAAATCACAACTTACATTGCAACAGCAAAGTTAAACCACTAAACTGAACTAAAAAAGTGCGTAAAAATGCAATACATAAACTTCTTCATATCTTCCGCATTTAATTTTTTAAAAAAAAAAAAAAAAAAAAAAAGAAACAATGCTTTTAATATAGAAAAAAATTGCTTTTTTATTAAAAAATTAATGACATAAGTATCTGAAATGTTAATTAGCAATTCCACGAACGTCTCACAAAAAAAAAAAAATTAAACCAAGCCAATATACATAATACTGTATATCAGTAGAAAGCTCTTCTTCTGCTCTTTCAGAAAACAACTAATAGTTAAATAGAAATAAATAGAAAAAAAAATAGTTATAGTATGCTGCTATCATAAAAAGTTATATGGGCTGAAACAAAAGGTAAAAATTTTTAATCGCAAAAGTTCAATTGAACTTACAAAAAGTTAAAAAAACTGTCTTGCTCATTGCAATCAGGTTTTTAGCTGCGCTAATCATTGCTACTTATGATAAAATTATACTTTTTGCCAGACGAATTCATAAAACCAATTATTTTATTTAAATGTTATTACCATTACAGTGACGCTGTGACATGTCACGCTGTTATAATTAGGGTACCTATAGCTTTACTATTAAGAAAACCAGTAAAACTTGGGATTTCAAAATTCTTGCGCAAAGACAACTCTATCTATGCCTTTTCAAAATGCAATTGAGAACTTGAAAGTTGTAATTAAGAAAAGTAAGATAATTGTAATTGAGAAATACAACATGTAATTTAAAAATTGCAATATGTAATTAAGAAACACAACATGTAATTAAGAAATTTTAAAATGTAATTAAGAAACCCATTATGTAAATAAGAGTTCGCAATATATAACTTGAAAAACAAAAATTCTAATTAAGAAATTGTAATATGTAAATGAAAATACGTTCTTTGTAATTGCAAAATTATTGTAAGCTTAAAGGTTAGATTGTATTCGCATTTTGATAAGTTAATAAATTACTGTATTACTGTATCTCTGGTGCATACAAATTTAGCATTTGTATGCACCAGAGATACAGTAATACAATAATGGAATTGAAAGAGCATTGTGTTATTTAATAATACACTACGAATAGAAAGTATGTTATTGAATTGAATCCGTGCAAGCATTTATTTCACCAAATTTGTTTACAACCACTTCTGGAACAACCAGAACTGACGTGTCTAATTTGTTGACATGAAATTCATACAACTGAATAAGTTGAAAGAAAACATTATGTTTTATCTTCATCGAATGTTAGAAGAAGAGTAATTAAATGTGTTGAGCGAAATGAGCGAGGATGATTCTGGCGCAAACTTTTGGTGTTAAATATAACAAATTTAAATTTTATTGGAAGAGGGGTTTTAAACCCAAAAAAATAACCGATGATCAAATCGAAGAAATACTAACATGGATTGAAAGTGACTGTCAATTAACATAGGTAGCCATTAAAGCAAGGATATTAAGAAAACTTAATATTAGCCTTAGCAACCACAATTGCCATTTACCTCGAAGGCAAAAAAGTGCACAAAGAGCCTAATACAATGAATAGTAATGAAAACAAACGAAAGAGAGCTAAACATGTTAGGAACATTAACAAACACATCACAAATGGTCATTAGATAGTTTAGTTGGATGAAACAAATTTTATTTGTTTTTGTAAAAAAACGCAAGGACGTCCCAAACAGAGGAAAAGAGCAATAATGAAAATACCTTCTTTATAAGGTGCAAACATACATTTGATTGCAGCTATATCAACAACAAATGTCGTCATGATGGAAACTTGCAGAGAAACATTTAAAGCAGATTCTTGTAACGAGTGGATGTTGGCTTTATTAACCACCGGGTTACATCCGGCAAGTATTTAGAGGATTTGATTGTCGTAATCGTTAATCAAATCCTCTAATCGATCAAATTCTCTAAATGAGCAATTAAATTCTCTAAACGATTGATAGTTGATCGTATGTCACGCTCGTTTGGAAATGGTGTTTATAATTTCACCGGCTCAATCATTACGATTAGGACCCTAATAGACAAAAATAAATGCATTACATGGTACCAATGGGTTTAAGTTGGATATGGTAATGGAAAAGAATACATTTAAAAAATTGAAAAAAAGGGAAGAGTTGATGATTTGTACAGCACTTTTTCAAAATCTTTACCTTCATTTCTTCGGCATTATTTTATTAAACAGGAACAATTATAGGCATATCGTGATCATAAGGTCCAACTTCAAAGTAATTCAGACACAGCCGTTGTTTCAACTTCGTGGCAAGATGAAGTGCAGTCAGCACATTGGCACAAGAAGCAAGTTACTTTGTTTAGTGTGCCAAAATTTATGCTCATCAGTTGTCATAGTTTCAGATCATTTAGACTATTCAAAAGAATCTATTCTTGTATTTGTTTAAAACTTATCATATAACCATATTGAATCAAGTGTTCAAATATTACAGGTTTGGACATGCAGGCCGAGTATTCAATTTAAAAATTGTTTTATTACATCAACAATACCCTGGTTGGAAGAACAGCATGATTTAAAATTATTCTGGAACTTTTTGGGTTCTTCACACGGGAAAGGGCCGGTAGATGCTATTGGTAGGACCGTTAAAAGAATAGCAACGCAAAAAATGATTCAGAGAAAAATTATAATTAATGACGCCATAACTTTTCATGAAGCTGTTAAAAAATAGACTAGTTTCAATGTCTATTTTGTTATTATAAATACAATAAAAACAGTTAAAATTGATGAGTTATTTACGAAAGCACCAGCAAAACCAGGAATAATTGCAGCGCACCTAATTTGAAACAGTAATGGGAAAATTAAAATGCAACCTTATCGAAGCGCCAAGTATTTAGTAAAACAACTTAAGTCTTCAAATAAAATCACCGAAAAACTTTAAAACATTGTTTTTATGACAGCAATATAATATGGACGCCATTTGACACTGATTTGTTATAGGCGTGTTCCGAAGATTGCAATGTAAAAACTATTTTTATTACAAAATAGTTATATATTTGCCTAATACCTTTCTACAATATTTTAAATTTATTAAAAACAGCTCATTAACCTGGTTTATAATTACCCAAATGTGTCAGATGACGTTGTGACGTCACACTCTGACCTTTACCACTAGTTAATTAAAGGTGCGCCTGTTTTAAATTTGATTAAAAAAATATAATTTAGCTATAAAACTTGTAAGAGTAATGTCTAAACTTTTTGTTTCATGCCAAGTTATTAATTCAGTTCATCTATGTTGGTTGAATTGCAGTGTTGATCTGAAAACTTAAAAACAATGAGAAAATTTTGTTCACGCTGGGACGTTTTATATTTTCTTACATGAATAAGAGGCTAATTTATTGTTTTTTATTTTTTTTCTTATTTTTTGTAGCACCTATTATGAGCTACCTAAATAGCAAAAAAAAATTTTTTCATACCTATTTTAATAACAAAATAATAAAGGCATAAAACAAAAAAAAAAAAAAAAAAAAAAAATTTTCACGCTGTGGCAGTCGTGGAATTGCTATAATATTGACTTTAGTTATAAAAAACATAGTCAAAAAAGATCACATGAAATATATATTTTTAAAGAAAACATTTGTTACTAATAAATCAAAAATAAAACCGTCTTATTAAAAAACTTTCCCAGGGAAAGTTTTATTGAAAACAATACTTTTATCAATAGTTTTTATTAGGAAAAATGTTTCATAAAAAAAATGTTATCATGATATGCTTTAAAAAAGGTTAAAACACAACAACAAAGAAAGAACTATTGTTCTTCAGTTAACTTTGATTGTAAGCCTTATGTCTCAACAAAACTTAAAGGTAAAGTTTATTATTCTTAGTTATTTATAATATATTTTATCAAAAGACGGCAAAGTACGTGTCACAAAATAAAGTTTAAAATGTAATATATATTTAAAGTAACTAAATCTATATAAAATACAATATATATTCCTCTTTTAGAACATAAATGTTTCGATATCTGGTAGTATGTTCCGTCATTCTTACTGGGTTATTTATTCAAGCAAGTTCTTATATCAAATGTTTGTCAGATAAAACCACTTACTACAGCGAAATAGAAGAAATGGTGCTCTCGTGCAAGGACTTTTGTAGCTGCCGTGGTTTATCTTCATACCATATTGGCTGTAGAGAATGTTGTTGTCCTACATCATTATTTTTTCACAAAAATTGAAAAATACGCAAACTTTTGTATGAATTTATAACCAATAACATGTTTTAAAAAAAGAGTTTACAGAAACTGTTTAAAATAATGAACTTTCTAGTAGTTTTTAAAAGTGTCAAAAATGTTATACAAGAGTGCCAACAAAAGAGCTATTTAAAAAAAACATAAAATAAGATCAATAAAGTCATTACTAAAAAACAATAAAAATATGAAGAATGGAAAAATCAAAATAACGTCAAAAATGCAACAACAAGTAACATTTAAACAACGCTAAAGCTACATTTAAAATGCAACAACAGAAACCATCAAAATTGTAAATATTGAAGTAAATATTCAGAAAATTAATGCCAGATGCTCATTTGGTTAATGCCTTAAACGAAAATAGATTAGTACTTGTTGAGACCTTTTATGTAATGATATGCATATAACTAATAAGTAAAATAGGTGCAATCATACCTAACACATTAAGTGACTAAGAGATGTGCGCAGTATTCCTACAAGTCAAAATGTATATTCCAAACAGACCGGTCTGATTAGGTTTATATTTAGTTCTTAAAAAAGTGTCGATGCTTTATTAAAACATATATTTCTATTCCAGTAAATGAGATTTTTATTGTTGCTTTCGTTGCGCATTAAATTATTATTCAAGAGACCTAATAATCATAAATTGTTACAAAAATACTTACATTTAACGTCAACTTTTATTGTAAAGCTTTTATCTAAATAATGTTTTAGTTTGTTTCTCATATAATAGTCTAAATTTTTCTTAATTAGCTTAGAAATGAACAGATAAAATTCTTAGTAATATTCGTTTTTTATGAATTTTATTAAGAATGGGTATTTTATTTTCAAACTTGATCAATAATCCATCGGCTACTTAGTTGACGGCTATTTACAAAAGTTAAAGTTATGCATCTTCTTTATGCACTTATTATTGAGCTATTTGAAAAAATTTGTTCGATTCAAACTATTTTTGAGATCTTTACGCCTAGAAAAAGTGGTTAAATTTAGTCTTTTACATAAATTATCGAATTTTTTTATTCGCTCATAAAGCAGCTAAATTTACTGTAACATATGCCGAATAAATATATAGAAGCGTTTAAAAATCGCTACTAATACCATTTTATTATAAATAATTGGTTGCTAATTTCTTAGTTTTACTTAACAATTTTTTTTTCTAAACACTAGATAAACCTGCCACTGAGACCAGGTTTACGCAGGTTCCCAGAGGACGGACCTATATGACAGCCAAAAATCCGTATTTAGCCTACTTAAGTGTTTATCAGTTGTCAACACGCCGAATTTCATCAATGTCAACTAAATCTTTTGTTTCCAATTTACATCTGGAACAAACGGACTGCTTTGAAATTTCCGGACAAAAAAAAAAGGTCAACGAAAAAGTAACTACGTCAGGAACCTCTATTTTCTGTCACAGTTTAAATCTCTTTCTTCATCTGCTTATAAACAGCTCTGTAACCAACTAAAAGGCAATCAGAAGCCAAAATAAAAAGAGATACTGCACTTGTTTATTAGGCCATGGAATAATGAAAACGTAACAATGTTTACATTTATCGTGATACAAACATTTGAACTATTATAAAAAAATACAAATACGTTGAAATTACAAAACATAAAACTGGGAGAGTTTACAGTTTAGAGGATTGACGTTATATTTTATATAATTACAATAACATCCCAATGGCACGAGACCTAAAAAAAAATTCTTATAATCGTTTGCAAGGCGTCCAAAACGTTTAAAAGGTGTTGAAAACGTTCAAAATAAACTTTAAAAAGGTCAGTAAATATATACTCAAAAAAAACTTTTTTGAAAAAGAATTTTTAAAAAACAAATAAGTATAAACATACTCAAATTCAAAACATTCTAAAATATAAAGTACAAGTGTCGAAATACGTTAATTTTATTAGAAATAGTTTAATTAGTTGCGTTTTTAATTAAAAAAAACTTTTTAGTGGACTTATTTAAAAAAAAAAATATTCGATAGCTCAGTTAAGTTTTTTTCCAATATAGTTCAGTAAATCTTTCGTCGTAAATGAACTTTTAATACGAGACGCTCCGGTACATTTGTTGTACTTAGCGTAGACCAATAGTAGCGCTCTATTTGCTCATGTGACTTTAGATTTAACTACGTTTATTCATTAACTTGTTTACTGTTTAACTTTTGTCTTTTGTAACTAAAAAGTAATACATTTTATTTGTTTTCTAATATTGAATTGCTTTTTTTTTTCTTTGAATTGATTTGAAATGTTCATTAAATAAAAACTATTACTCGTAATCAAAAGAACTATTTGATATATACGGGAATGTTTGATAACAAATATGGAATACTTTATGGCTTCTGAAGTTGATATTCCGATACCAATAGTATTGGAGCCTACCACCAAATGGGTGAAGAAACTTCTAGATTTGTAGTGGAAGACCTTAATAATTCATCTTTTTTTTCTACTATCATTCCTCTTAAGAATGAAAGGTAAATATAAAATACTTGTGTTCAAAAGATTTGATTACAATTGAGATCAGGTGAGTAGGAAGGCCGTTCTAGGGCGCTGATATTATCTTGAAAATTGATTTAGCACCACCCTTAAACAATTTTTGCTTTGTGGACAGGAGCTGAATCCTTTTAAAATGCTGAATCCTTTTAAAATGATTGGGACCGTGGAAGTACTTCTTTTATAAGGGTATCATTTAAATAGTTTTGAATGTTATTTTTAAATCCAGAGTCCGCAAAAACTAACAGAGTTTTGCCTTCCGACGTTATCCCTCCAAAAATCATAACGGATTGCGGATGTCATGAACAAGAAGCGATTCTACCCTTCATGTTTGCATCACTGATACTTCTGGACAATATCTGACAATTTTGATGGTTTAAGAAGGCTTCAACATTGAATAAACATTCATCAGTGAAAACAATTCCTTAGTGGCGTGGCGACGAAAAACGTTTGAGCAAAAGCTTGCATCTTTCCATTCTTACTTTCTTCATATTGTCTATGAGAAAATAAGCTTTTTGAATCTTGAATGGGTAAGTTTTAGCTTATCCTTGCATATTTTTTTCAGGGATTCACGACCTATTTGCAAATCATTTGTCATTTTTTTCATCGACCTCCTTGGATTTCGACGAATTCGATCACGCACTATTTTGATAATAATACTGCTACTTGATGTCAGTGGTCTTCCACTTCTAGGCTTGTCTTGGGTGCTGCCTGTCTCCTTTTACCGTTTCAAATTATTATAGACAGTTCTTCGAGGAATTTTAAGTCATTTTGCTATCTCTGCTCCAATGCATCTACTAAAGAACAAATGCTCTATAGAAACTCGATGGTCTTTTGTGACTTTCATACTTTCAAACATACTTTCAATAGAATAGATTTAAATTAAAAAATGCCTGAATACGATTAAAAACTGACATAGGAATGAAATGGAAACAAAAATATTGACAAATAATACATTTTCTTAAGTCTAATAAACTAACAAAAATGAGTGCTAGAACTTTCTGGTAACCCTGTAATTTCACAGCCCACTGTTCATTGAATAACAAAACTTATTGCGCCTTTTGATTTGAATCTATGGCTGGTAGAGGTGCAAATTAACTTACAAGTTGTCTGTATAAACTATTAAATTTAATTATTCAAGACTGTTCTGATACTTGTATTCCCCAGAATAAGAACTCAATTATGTCTTTGGCAATAAATATTTTTCAAAATGAAAGCGGAATACCACTCATTGAGCAGAATTATAGTGAACCTGGTTATAGTTCAGTACAGAAAATTGACACTGCGCATAGTGTGATTGAGAAAAAATTAATCAAATTACTGTCATCTAGTAAAAAAATATCTGGAATAGAATTTAAAGTCATACAAAAGTACAAAGATGACTTCAAAAACTTCAAACTTATTTCCAAGTCTTTATGTTTCCATAAAGTGCATTTTGCAAAGATAAATGTGTCATGAAAAACATCTACCTTTTCTAGGTAGATGTTTTTAATTTTTTCATGTTTGTCTGGATCGACCAACACCTTTTTTGGGGTCTGAAGAGCGTCGATTTAGGCGCCTTAACTCTGCGTTCGGTTCATCCCGCATTGCCAGTTCTGTTTACCAAAATTGGCCCACAAAGAACTCTCAATCTGTTCCCTACTTTAATCAAGCAAGTCAGGCTTCTTACCAATTTAAAATTTGAGAATAGGTTAAGGTTGTTTTAACCCTAAGGCCACTAATTATTCGCTTTACCTGATACAAATGTTCCGAGTTCCAACTATCCTAAGGGAAACTTCAGAGAGAACTAGCTACTAGATGGTTCGATTACTCTTTCGCCCCTGTACTCAGGTTTGACGATCGATTTGCACGTCAGAATCTTTTACCAGGCTAAAATAACCACACTGCAACGTCATTGCTTGGTTTGTTTAAATATGCAATTCGAATTAGATCTCTCTTGAGGTGATTGCTATATCATAACATGATATTTTCGCATGTCTACTCCAACATTCATTTTTTCAGAGAATAGAACATAATGCCACTTGCAATTATACCAATTTTATGTTAATAGCACCAGGCAAACCTTGATTTTTGCTAGTTTTTGAAAAGTCTTAGCTTCTTGCATGCAAATTGCCACCTTTAGTTATTTCTATGTTTTCTTCGCAGAGCTCTTGCATTCGCATTTATTTTAGAAACATTTTTCAATTTACGGCAGAGAGCATTGGATGATTATTTTCTGTCATGTTTCATCAGGTGAATTATTGAAAGTTTATCTCTTTTTGTTGCTATAGTTGGCCAACCAGATTGTTGCAGATCCTTATTGTCACTAGTTGCAGTATAACTTTTTAAAATGCGTTCAACAACCGAATTTGAAATACTTAAATTATTGGCTCTTTAATGAAGAGATAGTTCTTGGTATGAAGAAAAATAGATTTGTTGCGTGTACTTTCAAAGATTCTTGAACGTGATTTCGAAGTCTCATGCTGTATTCTTTTCGCTTATTTTTTAACTTTTTAGTTATTTAATTTATTAGTATTTTTATTAGAATGAAAAATTCAAAATTTAAAATTTAAAGATAAGTGCTGAAGAAAAATAAAACAAAACTATTGAAAAAACTCATCAATAAATTAGATTAACTTCAAAAAAAGGCAGCGAGCTTTAACAATTAAATAACACAAAAAATTAAAATAATATATTAGATAAGGATACATATAAGTAGAAATACAAAATAAATTTTAGGAAAAAAACATTTTATTTAAATTGTAAACAAGATAATTGCTAATTATAACTAATAGCATATGGAAAACATATATATTATACTTGAATAGTTTGTAAAATATTTTAAATCAAACAGGATATTAAAAAAAAGTTAGCTTTTATTTATAGACGACAAAGTATATATATATATATATATATATATATATATATATATATATATATATATATATATATATATATATATATATATATATATATATATATATATATATATATATATATATATATATATATATATATATATATATATATATATATATGTTTTGCTAAATAGCCTGAAATTACTGTTGTAAATGCAAAGCATTTTAGTGAAGCTGCACCGAGCAGTGAACGCCTTAGGGATGAATAATAAGTTAAACAGAGTTGAGCAGAGTGAGATAAAAGTACAAAAGGACAGATGTCCAGTGGAAAACAAAGAGCCTCAGAGTAGAAAATTACGAAAAAATAATAAGTATAATGTTGTAAAAATAAACAATAACAATACACAATAGTCGAGATACGTGAGTGTTATGTGTAGACAGTATCAGTGATGGAGCAGAATTATTTGTTTTACAAGTAGTTATCATGTGGTCTGTATTATTAGGGTGGTAAACATACATTAACGATTTAAGTGTGTCATGGAAGTCTTGAGTACAGTATGGATTCGTGCCTTATGGTACAGTGTGAACACAAGAAGATCTCTAACTCTCGCCCGAGACAGGCATCCCCAACGAAGTTCCACTCTGGGTATACACCAGGGTGTTTCGTCAAGGTATCCCATTGTGTTATCCGAAAGGGACTATTCTCAGAGTATCCTGTCAGGACGATTGCCACAGACTTCTGAATTGACACTGGGACCAGAGGACAATTTGTGGGGCTCAGTACAACTTGCATACAATTGTAAGTCACTTTTGTTGAAATGAGTGTCGATAAGTGCAGTGCTTTGTTGCAGTATAACGAGGGTCAGTAAGAGTTGTGAACTGTTTTGTGTCTAGTAGATGTGTATGTGATGTAGACAGTCAATGCTGTGTACTTGTGTGTCTCTACTGTAATAAAATGTCTTGATGGTATGAGGTGTAAGTATAAAATTTGTTGAAAGTCATTTAAAATGTTGTAACATAAGTTGGACGTGAAAACTAGAAGTCCAGTAACATGTATTTTAAAATAACAGTTTATTGCAACTAGATAATCTGGAAAACTTAAACTGAATTCCACTAATATAGTAACTCTTATATATCTATTCTCCAATTAATAATCTATATATATATATATATACAGACACACATAGATACACATATACATACATATATACATACATACACATACACATACATATATATATATATTTTACAACTTATAATCTAAGATTATATGAAATTATGTAAAAGTTATAAGAGTAACTGTGAAAATGTCATGTGACTGTTATGTTAACAGGAGTATCTGAAGTGGAGAAGAATTATTCGTTTTATAAAATAGGTAGCAGGTAGCCTCTTGTCAATTAAACAAACTGTATGTGTAGTATGGTTGAGATAGTGTTTACTTATATTTATGGTGACTTGTGTCTTTAGTATGAGTTTTTAGTTTTAAAACAGTATTAGTAGTTGGAAGCTGGTTATCAGAATTAAGTTATTTGGTGTCTAGTAATAATGTGAATTTGTGTTTTTTTATTTCTCATTAGCTTAATAACTCTTTATTAGCATTATTATAGTATTTTAACAGTGTGACAATGATACATTAACAATAACATGTGTGTGCATTTAGATATAATTTCAGTGTTTTCACTTATTTTTTATAGAGGGATGTGTATGGGTGTATGTCACAGAGTTGGAGTAGAATTATTCGTTTTTTAAGTAGTTATCAGATAATGTATGTAACAGGGCTCTAGTAGAATATTTGGAGTGGAATGATTCGTTTAATATAGAGTTAGTGTGGTGTGGCTTCAGTTATAGGTGTGATAAATATATATAGTAAAAAGATGCAGTGACTATAAAAACAATATTAGATGTAGTATCTTTAGTGTATTTAACAGTAATTATGTATTAAATATCATGTATATTTATAGTAACATTACACACATTATGTATACCCTGATATGCACAAGCACATAATGTAGTACTGGACACCTAATGTGAAACTAGGTAGTACTGGGCAGTGGATATGCATTTTGGCTGTACACATACAACCACAAAATGTATATATCTACATACCCTTCAACATATATATATATATATACCCACAAACATACATACACATACATAAAGATATGTATGTATCTGTCTACAAATATATATATAAATACATACATATGCATAAACACTCACTGATAAAAAATAGTTACGTATATATTCATACAAACACATGAGTATATGTGTGCTCACGCATGTTTATGCACACACATATACCCCATGGACATATATATATATTCCAAGACATCCATATATTATTTATATGTATTATATACATTACACTGGCTATTTCACACATTTATTGTGTTAAATAGGTGTTAGAGTAATGTTTTAATGACTCAGTATGGGTTAAGTATAACTCTATAGGCATAAATTAGCAAATATAAATTCTAGAAATATTAGTACAAATAGTAGAATGACAATCATCGGTGTATTGAGTGGTATATGATTAAAATATAGGTGTTTTATTATCCAATAACCCATGTAGTGTCAAGATGACATTCTCATCAGGACCATTAATTGTCATCAGGGAGTTTCGAAGGTCTGGCGCCTGACCAATGGTCGACACCCTGTGGACACTACTTTGCTAAAAACGAGCACGTGCTCAAAATTTATAAAACACCAGTACTTTGTGATGGGATGGTTTATCTTAGACTTAGTTTGCTCTTTTCTTGGTCAATTCTGACCAGGGCCTTTGTGTATCTACTTGTGAATGACAATGTAGTTATTCACATAGATAACATATGACATTTATTATGTACCACAGACACGCAACACAAATTGATAGTCATTTTGGTACATATTTATAAATTAAAACTGTATATTTAAAACCTTAGTAAAATGATAAAAAACAAAAATATAAGTCCCCTTACATATAAATATTATTATATATAAATTGTCTACAAATATAATTGCAAATATAAGAGCAAACTAAGTCTAAGATAAACCATCCCATCACAAAGTACTGGTGTTTTACAAATTTTGAGCACGTGCTCGTTTTTAGCAAAGTAGTGTCCACAGGGTGTCGACCATTGGTCAGGCGCCAGACCTTCGAAACTCCCTGATGACAATTAATGGTCCTGATGAGAATGTCATCTTGACACTACATGGGTTATTGGATAATAAAACACCTATATTTTAATCATATACCACTCAATACACCGATGATTGTCATTCTACTATTTGTACTAATATTTCTAGAATTTATATTTGCTAATTTATGCCTATAGAGTTATACTTAACCCATACTGAGTCATTAAAACATTACTCTAACACCTATTTAACACAATAAATGTGTGAAATAGCCAGTGTAATGTATATAATACATATAAATAATATATGGATGTCTTGGAATATATATGTATGTCCATGGGGTATATGTGTGTGCATAAACATGCGTGAGCACACATATACTCATGTGTTTGTATGAATATATACGTAACTATTTTTTTTCAGTGAGTGTTTATGCATATGTATGTATTTATGTATATATTTGTAGACAGATACATACATATCTTTATGTATGTGTATGTATGTTTGTGGGTATATATATATATATATGTTGAAGGGTATGTAGATATATACATTTTGTGGTTGTATGTGTACAGCCAAAATGCATATCCACTGCCCAGTACTACCTAGTTTCACATTAGGTGTCCAGTACTACATTATGTGCTTGTGCATATCAGGGTATACATAATGTGTGTAATGTTACTATAAATATACATGATATTTAATACATAATTACTGTTAAATACACTAAAGATACTACATCTAATATTGTTTTTATAGTCACTGCATCTTTTTACTATATATATTTATAACACCTATAACTGAAGCCACACCACACTAACTATATATTAAACGAATCATTCCACTCCAAATATTCTACTAGAGCCCTGTTACATACATCATCTGATAACTACTTAAAAAACGAATAATTCTACTCCAACTCTGTGACATACACCCATACACATCCCTTTATAAAAAATAAGTAAAAACACTGAAATTAAATCTAAATGCACACACATGTTATTGTTAATGTATCATTGTCACACTGTTAAAATACTATAATAATGCTAATAAAGAGTTATTAAGCTAATGAGAAATAAAAAAACACAAATTCACATTATAACTAAACACCAAATAACTTAATTCTGATAACCAGCTTCCAACTACTAATACTGTTTTAAAACTAAAAACTCATACTAAAGACACAAGTCACCATAAATATAAGTAAACACTATCTCAACCATACTACACATACAGTTTGTTTAATTGACAAGAGGCTACCTGCTACCTATTTTATAAAACGAATAATTCTTCTCCACTTCAGATACTCCTGTTAACATAACAGTCACATGACATTTTCACAGTTACTCTTATAACTTTTACATAATTTCATATAATCTTAGATTATAAGTTGTAAAATATATATATATATGTATGTGTATGTGTATGTATGTATATATGTATGTATATGTGTATCTATGTGTGTATGTATATATATATATATATATAGATTATTAATTGGAGAACAGATATATAAGAGTTACTATATTAGTGGAATTCAGTTTAAGTTTTCCAGATTATCTAGTTGCAATAAACTGTTATTTTAAAATACATGTTACTGGACTTCTAGTTTTCACTTCCCACTTACGTTACAACATATAAAATGACTTTCAACCAATTTTATACTTACACCTCATACCATCAAGACATTTTATTACAGTAAAGACACACAAGTACACAGCATTGACTGTCTACATCACATACACATCAACTAGACACAAAACAGTTCACAACTCTTACTGACCCTCGTTATACTGCAACAAAGCACTGCACTTATCGACACTCATTTCAACAAAAGTGACTTACAATTGTATGCAAGTTGTACTGAGCCCCACAAATTGTCCTCTGGTCCCAGTGTCAATTCAGAAGTCTGTGGCAATCGTCCTGAAAGGATACTCTGAGAATATTCCTTTTCGGATAACACAATGGGATACCTTGACGAAACACCCTGGTGTATACCCAGAGTGGAACTTCGTTGGGGATGCCTGTCTCGGGCGAGAGTTAGAGATCTTCTTGTGTTCACACTGTACCATAAGGCACGAATCCATACTGTACTCAAGACTTCCATGACACACTTAAATCGTTAATGTATGTTTACCACCCTAATAATACAGACCACATGATAACTACTTGTAAAACAAATAATTCTGCTCCATCACTGATACTGTCTACACATAACACTCACGTATCTCGACTATTGTGTATTGTTATTGTTTATTTTTACAACATTATACTTATTATTTTTTCGTAATTTTCTACTCTGAGGCTCTTTGTTTTCCACTGGACATCTGTCCTTTTGTACTTTTATCTCACTCTGCTCAACTCTGTTTAACTTATTATTCATCCCTAAGGCGTTCACTGCTCGGTGCAGCTTCACTAAAATGCTTTGCATTTACAACAAAAATTTATTTTCCGCGTGGACTGCGGAGCAACAATTATCTTCCTGACTACCACATGCACACTAGGTAAATTTAATTACCTAACAAAACCTACAAAGAAGAAAACCTACTTCATTAACAAACACATGCTTATGCACATACACCTCACATCCTGAATTAACACTTTACTTTTCTCTTTTTAATTTATTTTGATTTTCTTCTATAATTATTCTCTATAACATATTTTTATTAATAAATATTCATTTTATACGACACAATGTCAGCCACGCCATAAGTACAGTCTGATTAACTGACTAGAGGTGACCTGCTAACTGTTTTTTAAAAAACGAATAATTCTACTCGACTTCAGATACTCCTTGTTTTATTAAAGTCACGTGACATATTCACAGTTAATTATATAACTAAAACAAAATTCTATACAATCCAAGATTATGAGTTGTAAAATATATATACAGATTATTAGTTTGTTAAATATAAACACAAGTTATTGTGACTATAGTGGTATATTTTTATTTCAATTTTCCAGATTATCAAGTTGCAATAGTTAGTTATTTTTTTTTTTTTTTTTTTTTTTTTTAAATACATGTTGTAAAATTCATGTTATATAAAATACGTTACACCATTTTTAATGACTTTCAACCAATTTCATACTTACAGCTTATACCATCAAGACACTTTATTACAGTAGAGACACACAAGTACATAGCATTGACTGTCCACATTACATACACATCTTTAAAACTCAAAACAGTTCACAAATCTCACTGAAACTCGTGATACTGCATTAAAACACTGCACTTATCGACACTCATGTCAACAAAAGTGACTTACAATTGTATACAAGTTGTACTGAGCCCCACGAAGTGTCCTCTGGTCCCAGTGTCAATTCAGAGGTCTGTGGCAATCGTCCTGACAGGATACTCTGAGAATAGTCCTTTTGGGATAACACAATGGGATACCTTGACGAGATACCCTGGTGTATACCCAGAGTGGAACTTCTTTTGGGATGCCTGTCTCGGGCGAGAGTTGGAGGTCTTCTTGTGTTCATACTGTACCATAGGGCACAAATCCATACTGTACTCGAGACGTCCATGACATACTTAAATCGATAATGTATGTTTACCACCCTAATAATACAGACCACATGATAACTACTTGTAAAACGAATAATTCTACTCCATCACTAATACTGTCTACACATTACACTTACGTATCTCGACTATTGTTTATTGTTATTGTTTATTTTACAACATTATACTTATCATTTTTTAGTAATTTTCTACTCTGAGGCTCTTTGTTTTCCACTGGACATCTGTCCTTTTGTACTTTTTTCTCACTCTGCTCAACTCTGTTTAACTTATTATTCATCCCTAAGGCGTTCACTGCTCGGTGCAGCTTCACTAAAATGCTTTGCATTTACAACAAAAAAGGCAGCGAGCTTTAACATTTAAATAACACAAAAAATTAAAATAATATATTATATAAGGATACATATAAGTAGAAATACAAAATAAATTTTAGGAAAGAAACATTTTATTTAAATTTTAAACAAGATAATTGCTAATTATAACTAATAGCATATGGAAAACATATATATTATACTTGAATAGTTTGTAAAATTTTTTAAATCAAACAGGATATTAAAAAAAAGTTAGCTTTTATTTATAGACAACAAAGTATATATATATATATATATATATATATATATATATATATATATATATATATATATATATATATATATATATATATATATATATATATATATATATATATATATATATATATATATATATATATATATATATTTATATATATATATATATATATATATATATATATATATATATATAAATATATATAAATATATATATATATATATATATATATATATATATATATATATATATATATATATACATATATATATATATATATATATATTTGTTATGCTAAAGAGCCTGAAATTACAAAAAAATTGACAAATCCGTTGCTTTTTTTTTTTATGTAAAACTAATAGTTCAAAAATGGTTGATTTGTTAAGTCTTTAGGTTTTGTACAATCTCTTGTACTTAAATTCAGGTGTGGTCTTTATCGATTTTATATAGTGGAGGAAACAAATCCGTCCCTTTTGTTTTGTCCACTCACTTTCTTTGAGGCAATTTTACTGCTCGTTCCGCAGCTTGGATGTGGCATGTGAACTTTGTAAAAGTTCAGTTAATTGGTATTGGTCCTTTTAGCATTTTAAGTTAGTCTACTGTAGTGACATTATTTAGTACGAGTGGTGGAGTAACTTTGTTGGACGACCAGTTGAATAGATCAATGTATTCATTCGCTTTAAAGTTTATTTTTGGAAAATAAAATTTTCTTGTCTCAACGTTTCTAACCATCTCAATGTAGTCTCAAGCTTTTATCAGACTTTCTACGCCGAGAGTTCTGCTATGTGTTCTCTTATCAGTTAACATTGCAGGCATGATATTTTCTGGAAAATTGCGGTTAACTTGATCTAAGCATTTGCATTGTTGAATTAAATTGTAAAGATTTTGCGCTTCATCCTTAATTGAATGATAGATTTTAATGCCAAACTAAGAAGGTAGACACACTCTGATAATAAACTTTACTATGTTACGTAAGTTATTTGATGATTCTGCGGTGGAAACATACTTATTATTCTTAAAAGTCTAAATATTCTGTTGGATTATGATAACCAGCGCGATATGTTTAGATCTAATGGCGAGGGTAATATTTCTTAAATACATATGGTCCTTAATCAAAATTGGTATATAACCTAATGGCAAGGTGCACTTAACTGGCTCAAATGTTACCACTGGAAACAGCTAACATGCCTTTAAAATTTTTCCAATACAACTGGTGTGGGAAGTAGGTCCGGAGGTAGGCCCATTAATGGATTCAAACAAGTGGCAAAAAGGTAATTTGTTGAAATGCAGCTGACAAACAACCCTTTGTACCAATCTCCCAATCTTCATTTCAACACGACGCAGTACCCAATTTTTAACTCCAATTTTTGAAACCGTTCTATCACACTCTATCACAAAAACATTGTTTAAATCTTCGCTCTCTTCTGCTGTGATATAGTTGTAAATACTTTTAGCAATGGCTAGACTTGTTCCTGATGCTGGTGTAACATGGCCAACGTAGCTAGATCATTTCATCGTAGCAACGTAGCTAGATTCTTTCACCAAGGAATAGTGCTCCTCTATAATTTCTCTTTGGTGGTACTTATCCTTCTCCTTTTTGATTGACAAGGTTTTGTCAAGTCGGCTGTTTAAGAAAAGACCTACTAAATGATCCTTATCAGTGTCTGAACTTTTACTTATAAGATATTCCATAGTTCAACATCTTTCTCCAGTAATATTAATCTTATCAGTTACTAAAGAGGTATCCAATATACTGACTTGGTCTATGTTGCGTAAAACGCTAGTAGCAATGGCAGCTGTCGGTTGAAGCGATTCCCAAATCTTTGACTTATTAAGGCGGTGGTAGTAAATTTCATACGCATTTACAAAAAAGGTGCAGCCGACGGTCTGGGATTATTGTCGTAGTCATCAAGTTAGGTACCTCATCCTCATCCATTGTCTCGTAATCTTTACAAAAACTTGAAGATAATGAAGGCTTATCACCATTAGGTTGTGATAAGCAAAACGCAGTAGATTTTGAACTATGAACGAACTTTTTTGTCCTTCATTCAGCACGTACTTGAAACTTCTTAGTTTCTTCCAAATCGAGCGATCCAATTCACATTAAGCGCTCTATTTTCTGATCAGTAATACAAATTTGTTCTTGGAAGTGGATCTTCCATTCATTTAAGCAATTCCAGTTCGTAAACGTAGAACACTTAAAAGCTGCGCTATCAATAAGATAACGTGATTCTTCTTTAAACTTCTCGACTCGTGCTTTTGTTGCCATGCTTTTCTCTATTCTTTAATAAACAGACTTAAATTGACATAAGATTTGTTATATGTGTTATTCATATCAATAACACGTTTTTTTGAAACTGTGGTAATGGAAGCATCAGAAAACAGCAGTTGCAATTTTTCAAAAATAAATGTGATATTGAAGAAAATGTGGGTTTCTTATTACTAGTTGTTACAGATCCAAGATGCTACTTTTCGAAAATTAAACATTTAATAACATCTTTTTTAGTTGGAAAGATCCTAGCATAATCTGTCGGTGATCTGTAAATTGGGCAGTCTAATGCTTTTTGCATTGAAAATTTTGAAGATTTTACCATGTTTTGTTTCTCACTGCTGTTTTCTTTCTTTTTTCTGACCTGAAGCAATAACTTATAATAATTTGTTAGTTGTAAATAATTATTGGTTAGTTAATTAATAATGATTACCGGGAAAATAATCTGCTAAAATATATATATTTATATATATATATATAGTTATTACCGTATATTTTGTATAGATATATATATATATATATATATATATATATATATATATATTTATATATATATATATATATATATATATATACATATATATATATATATATATATATATATATATATATATATATATATATATATATATATATATATATATATATATATATATATATATATATATATATATATAGATAGATAGATAGATAGATAGATAGATAGATAGATAGATATAGTTATTACCGTATGTGTCCGCGTATAAGCAAATAAAATTTGCTTATACGCGGACACATACGTGTCCGCGTATAAGCAAATATATATATAAATATATATATATATATATATATATATATATATATATATATATATATATATATATATATATATATATATATATATATATATATATATATATATATATATATATATATATATATATATATATATATATATATATATATATATATATATAGATAGATAGATAGATAGATAGATAGATAGATAGATATAGTTATTACCGTATGTGTCCGCGTATAAGCAAATAAAATTTTAAGAAAAAACATCAACTTTGACTTGTGCAAGTATTATAAAAAATACAAATTAATTTTTTAACTTTAGTTTTGTAATGTTTACGGACTGTATACTTGCGTAAGTCAAAAAATTAAAAGATTAACAATATTAGAACAAAAGAAATCGAAAAAAGAATAGAAACAGCTGCACCTCTTCCAATTGGAATATGTACTTGGTTTTGAAATCACGTAAAAACAATTTAATTAAAAAAAAATTAAAGTATTTAAAGCAGTAATAAGTTTTGTTGGTAATTTCAGGCTCTTTTGCGAGAACAATACATATTGTCTGTGGGGCGCGAAATTTTGCTTAGTAATTAACCATACATACGTGAATCTTTTTGCACTCTACCACAAAGTGCTGTGAAGTTAAAAAATGTTTTTTAAATTTATAAATGTATGAATATTTAATAAATTTTTGAAATTTCATGTCCATCCCCAGAACAGAAGACATTGTACTTGAGTGATGAAATTTAGCAAAGAAGTTACTTATATGTAGAGATAAATTTTCTGCTCTTTCCAGAACCCATTATGAAAATTTTTATTTTTTTGAGCCCCCCTAAAACGAAGCTCATTTCAGGAGCTCATATTGGTATATGAGAAGCTTAGTTGCAAAATGCACTAAAACCGAGTAAAATTGACGAGCAACTACTAATAGATAAGCATTAACGAAGAATGATGTTTTCTTTGCTTATTTTTGGACAATGAACTTTTAATTAGTCTAATATTTAAATAGATTATAGACTTCAGTATAAAAAACGTGGAAATGTAAATAACTCAAAATGTCAATTTTTTTTTGACTTATATTCATAATAATATTGGAACTGAGTGAATCTTTCATATATTCTTTGTTGTTCATTATCTAAATTTTTATATATTTATTTATTTTGCTATTCGCAGATGCCATAGCTATTCGCAGATGCCATTCAACATGCCCAAGTATGCTTAGAATGAACTGGAAAAGTGTGTTGAGATGTCTTGAAATGAGTGCCAGATAGAAACGGCGCCGGTACCATGAAGCAACTACTAATAGTTGCGCGAAATGATTAAAGGAAAAAATATCCGTTATAAACTTTAAAATTATGACAAAGCTCCATAAAAAAAAATTTTTTAAAATAATGAAATAAAGAAATCAAGAGGAATAAACTCCTTTAAATATATCAAAAAATTAGGTTAAAAAACGATAATGTATATTAAAAAAAAGAAAGTGTATAAGTTAAGTTTTAAAGCTGTCATTTGATTTCAAAATTTCTTTTTTTATATAAAACTTAAATGAGTATACTGTTTTCACGATATTGATGTGGTTATTTTTAAAACTGTTCCATATCTTAGGCCCTCGATTTGTTATACTATATTCGTTGTATTTTATATAAGTTGATGTTTTTTCTTAAAATTTTATTTGCTTATACGCGGACACATACGGTAATAACTATATCTATCTATCTTAGTTTACACGGTAGTGTGTATGTTAGCCTTTCGTTTGATTTCAGAGAATCGTTATGGTTTTAATTTATCTTAAATTTTGTTTCGAAGTTTTTCTGTATAAGATTTTTTAAATGATAATACATAAAGATCATGTGTTCAAATGTATTTATCTCGTATACATTCGTCATTTTCATTTCCCTCATTAATGGCTTTGCATGCTCAAATTTGTTCTTTCCGTATATAATTATGCAAGCATGTTTTTGTACACTAAATACCCCTTTAAGTTTAGAGGGCTTACCATAATTAATATAGCTATGAAAATAATGTATATTTAGTTTTGTCTACGTTTATTGAGAGTTTATTAGCTCTAAAATATTTATTTACTTTTAGCAGCTCAGTATTCATTTTACCATATAGCTGATAAATATCACTATTGGACAAAAGCAAATTAGTGTCATTAGCGTACATAATTGAATTTAAATTTGCAGATACATTACAGAAGTCGTTTGTATATATTAAAAAAAGGAGAAGGCCGAGAAATGAACCTTGTGGCAATCCACACAGAATATTTACCAGAATCCGGATTTATCACATATTGTTTATGGTCAGTGAGGTAGCTTTTTATCTAAGAAAATGTTTTGTTTGTTGCATCATAATAATTTATTTTTTCTAGGAGTATAGAGTGGTCTACTGTATCAAATGCTCATGACAGATGTCTAAAAATTTCTAGTGTAAACATTTTTTTCAAAACCGTTAGTTATTTGGTCAACTAATTCAATAATGACATGCTCCGTTGATATAGTCTTTTGAAACCCAAACTCTTTAGAGTAAAAAAGATTGCCTTTTGTGAAATGGACATAAGTTCTGTTATATAACGTGTTCGAATATTTTGGAAAAAACAGATAATACGGATATAGGTCTATAATTTGAGATATCAGAACTATCATTGCTTTTATAGGTTGGGAACACTTTAGGTACTTTTAATATATCAGGAAATACACTTTCATTTATTGAAATTTTCCTAATACGAAACAGAGGTTTAATGATATGTTACTTATTTAAAATTAATATATTGCTCGATATTACATCAAAACCGGCGATTTGTTTAGATATAAAGATAAAAAAGCCTCCTCAATTTATTTTAACGTTAATTTACTGTCACATAATAAATTATTATTGGCAAAACTTATATGCCCAGTGGGCACGCGTTGTCCGGAGGTTATCCGTAAGACGTCTCCTGGACGTCCAGACGTCTATAAGACGTTCGACGGACGTTCCCTGGACGACAAGTGCCCACTGGGTAGGTTTTGAATGAATCAATGGGAGGCAAAATTTTGTTAGCTAAATTTAGAACGACTTTAGAAAGCTAAATGTTAAACTCTTTTAGGATTTGTGTTGGGCAGTGATTATTATTATCATTAAGAGTAATATTAAGAGAAGGTAATGAACTCCTTTTATTACAACCCATTTGGTAATAATTAGACTCCTTTTTTTTTATATATCAAATTTACATTCAGTAATTTTTTACTCTAAAATTGCTTTTTTTTATTTTTTAAGTAAGTTTCGATAAAAATATTTACAGTTTTTTTATTTGTTTTTGTTTTCAATATTTCTAGAGATTTGTTATATAAATGAGAAATTTGTTATAGAATTTTTGTTTTTTTCTTGAACATTTTAATAGAGTTTTGGTCATCCAAGGGATGAACAAAACTCTATTAAAATTAATGTTTTTGTTTTTGTTTTTATTATTTTATAAAGAAACGGCATATTATATTTTTTTTTAATTATTGAAAAAGGCTTTGTATGCTTCGTTAGTATTTTTAAATAAAAAGACTTCTTTCCATTTTTCTTTGTATAGTGCTTGCAAGAAGTTATTGTTATTTAACATAGAAAGATTGAGTTTTTTAAAATTGATTGTTTTCGGACGAGTAGTCAAATTTATATCAAGGTTATTAAATTTAATGTAAATAGAAAAGTGGTCACTTATTTCTATTTTAAATATTCCTGTTTCAAATGAGGTTTCTAAAAAGTGGTTTAAAATGATGTTGTCAATCGTAGTTGTTAAACTTTTAGTTATTCTACTTGGTTTATAAATAATATTTTATATTTAAAAAGCATTTCAAAAAACGATTTTTCATTTAGATTTTTTTCATAAGTTAGTGAATTTAAATTAATATTCTCGATAATGCTTAGTTTTTTATTATATTTATAAACTATTATATTTCTTATAAGATCTTCAAAAGGTTTAACCGTACCACTTGGAGGACGGTATACGCATACAATGACAATGTTTTTAGCTTTTTCACTTATGATTTCTATTGGTAAATACTCATTATCATTTTTGGTCAGGCATAATTGCTTTTTAATTTTATATGTAAGTTTTTCTGAAATGTAAAAACAAAGACCTCCGCTTTTTTTACCTTTTCCTCCTGTTTGACTAATTATGTGGTAACTTGGTAAGATGAAATTTGAATTAGATTCAATTAAAATTTCTGAGTCATACTAAGTTTCTGAAATAGCTATGACATCGAATATGTATTTTAAGATATTTAAAAATTACTTATGCTTATCAAAATTATGCTGCATGCTTTGTATATTGATGTCCAATATAGAAATTGAATTAAAACTATTTGATATTTTGAAATCCTAAGGATCAATATATGGTGTTCAGTAAATTCAGTAATGTGTTCAATATATGGTGTTCAGTAAATTCAGTAAATTTATTTGAGTTTCATAAAAAAATATTTAGATTTCATCAGAAAAACTACTGAACAAGTTATTATAAAAAGGATCAAACATCCGTCTTTTAAAACCTTTGTTGTTTCATCAATGATAATTTAGATAATTATTACTAATAAAAAAAAAAAGATTGAGAACTAAGAAACAAATAAAAAATCGTTTTAAACAGTGAAATATTCAAACATAAAATAACAATAAAATTCTTACTTATCTCCATGAATCGTTTTAAAGTCTCCAGCATAATTGTTCTCGCTTGCCAATCGCGAATGACCAAATTATCATATGTGATGAAAGCAAGTTTACCAGATTTCATTTCTTCTCTTAAAGTTTTTCTTATTTTATTTGTCTGCACAAAAATCGTCATTAATATATAAATTTTTACTTTTTAGCATAAGAGATTTTTTCAAGATTTTCACTTTCTCTTTATAATCCAAAAGTTTTAAAACGATTGTCCTAGGTTTGTTTTTATTCCTAAATCCTGTCCTGTGCACTCTTTCAATACTTTTTACTTTAAAGCTAAACACTTCTCACATAATTTTTTAACCTTCATTTCACTTACATTCCAGTTTTTATTTTCTGTGTCTATAATTCCATTTACACGTAAATTGTTCCTACTGGACCTGTCTTCCATCTCTCTTTAGATCCATATATTCATTGTTGGCTTTATTGATATCGTTTCAAAAAAATTTTTTTTGGTTATATGAAACAAGATTATTCTTTATTTTTTTATTAATAAGTTCTTCGTGAAAGTTCAAACTTTCTTTAATTTCCGTTATCTCAGACTCAATTGATTTGATTTTTTGACTATTGTCAATTATATCTTTTTCAACTCTATCCAGTTGCTGGTTTGTCATCTTTGTATTTGCACTTATTATGTTAGCGAATTTTATTTCCTGTTTTTTCATCATAGCCTCAGTTTTTTTTTCAAATTCATTAAACATTTCCTTTACACAGCAAGGTGTATTCCCCGAGCATTTAAAAATAGCTAAAGTTACTCCAATTTTCAAAGACGGAAAAAAATCAAATATTAGTAATTATCGCCCTATCTCAGTTCTTTCAACCTTCTCGAAAATTTTAGAAAGAATTATATACAATAGAACATACAATTACCTTAATCTAAATAAATTTCTATATAAAAATCAATTCGGTTTTAAAAAAAATTGTTCAACTAAACAAGCCATTACACAGTTCATTCGTGAAATCTCCAATTTATATGGTAGATCACAATATACACTAGGTATTTTCATTGACTTATCAAAAGCATTCGACACGGTCGATCACAAAATTCTACTTAAGAAATTCAAATTTTATGGAATTAATGGCAAATTAATAAAATAGTATAAAAGTTACTTGATAAAAAGAAAACAATTTGTTTTCTATGAAGATTATTTTCAAAATAAAAAATTACTTAACATAAAGTGTGGTGTTCAACAGGGTTCTATTCTAGGCCCACTTTTGTTTTTAGTCTATATAAATGATTTAAATAAAGCTTCAAACCTTATGAGTATCATTTTTGCGGACAATACTATTTTATTTCTGTCAAACATTGACATTTATAAGCTTTTTTTAAATATGAATAAGGAACTCAGTCACATCTCCAACTGGTTTAAGAGCAACAAGTTAACTTTAAACATTGACAAAACAAAATGGATCCTTTTCCACTCCCTCGCAAAAAAGCGTTTTTTACCAAATAATTTACCTAAACTTTTTATTGATAAAACTGAAATAAAAAAGGAGTCGGTCACAAGATTTTACATTTTACAAGCATTTACATTGATAAAAATATTACATGGAAGTATCATATTGACTTTATTTCTACTAAATTGGCTAAAAGTATTGGAATTCTATATAAGATCAGATACTATCTAAAAAAACAAAATTTAATTCAACTCTACTACTAATTTATTCATAGCTATATAAATTATGCCAATATTGTTTGGGGAAGTACCTCTAAAAGTAACTTACGAAATCTCTACCATCGTCAGAAACACGCAATGCGTTTAATATGTTTTGAAAATCGTTTTTCTCATTTTAATATTTTGTTTAAAAACGTTAAAGCACTTAACGTTTACGAACTCAATGTCTATAATATTTTATGTTTTATGTTTCGTTGTAAAAGTGAACAACCATTGTTCACTTTTACAACGAAACAACCATTGTTCATTTTTAAAGATCTTTTTACCCATAAAGCTATAAACAAATATACTTTACGAAATAATTGTTTAATAATTGAACCCTTTTGTCAAACAAATTTAAATCAATTTTTTCATAAACTATTGAGCACCGTATTTATGGAACAAAATTGCTGTTCTAAATTTTGATTTGTCAATTTCGTTTTCTGGTTTTAAAACTAAATTAAAAAACTTTATTCTTTCTACTGACAATATATATAAATTTTTTTGAAATGTAAAATTATTTTCTGTTTTTGTTTATTCTACATTGATAATAATTATTGAATCAATTGTATTTTTATTATATTTTATATTGATATATTTTATATGGTTATGACGACAAGATCTTTTGGATCTTCTTTCAGATACCAAGTTTATGTATTGTTATATTGTTATATTACGATTAATAATTGTAAACTAAAAAAAAAAAAAAAAAAAATACTTTTTTTTTTTCTTTTAATGTAATTGCCATATTTAGTAAATCCTGTTGTTTTATTTATAACATTTTAAAATTTTTATTTTTTTTCACCACGCTGCAAAAACACGTCCGTTTATTTCAAAAGCCACAAAAGAAAAAGTTATATATATAACTACATGTATTTATGTACAATAAAGCAGGATTATTTATACTAACCTATGAAAAATTTTAATTAGTTTTTACTTGCTGAACTACACTCTGCATACGCAACAGTAACTGCTTAAGTAAAAGTGATTCATAAGGCAATAACTAGATTGGGATAAGTTTCTTGCAGGTCTTCTTTGTAGATGTAGTTTAGAAAGTCTGAGAATTTTCATTACATGCTTTGATAAGACTCTCAGATAGGTAAAGAAAGTCATAAAGCTTCGTGACAATGCTGATTTGATCAAAACGCTATTTTTTGATCTTTTTTGACTTATTTTTTTTTTCGAGAACGCACTATCGGAAAAACGTTTTCAATGTCCAATACTTCTGCCATTTCTTTTGCTTTAATACGTGCGTCGAAAAATCCATTTTCGCAATACTCATAAAGAAATTACTTTTTTTTATTCACTAGCTATTATGTCGAGAGAGTTTGCAGAGGACAGAAGAAGCTTACTTGATTTGATGATTTGAGTTAAATCGTCATAATAAATGATAATAAAAAATGTCCTAATATATTCAGAGATCGTACTTCTGCGGCTGGTGCCTCATCTCTCTTATCTAAGGCATATTTTAAAAATTTTACGAGTGAATTTAAGATTTCTTTTAAATAATAGCGAAGTGCTTTAACACAGTTTATTTTACTTTCCCATCTGGTATCTGATTGTGGTTTGACAGAAGTTGTCACGTACAATTTTAAAATTTCCCATCAAAGAGGAGACGATGAAAGTGTTATAACCTTGAAAGAACACTAAAAAAGAAATTGTACTGATCAATGACAGTGTACCATCAACAATAACAAGATTGAATGAATGGTTAGCACATGGAACATATAAGGCCTTTGGATTCATTTCCAGAAACCTTGCTTGAACACCTTTTTATTTTACTTTCATATAACCACTATTTTCATAAGACTGACCTCGACAATCTAAAATATTTAGATCCTAATTTTTTGTCTGATTTAAAAATGCTTCAAAAAGCCTTTTTACAGTGGTATCATTTACTGTGATATATCCAAAAAAATTTATGGACATTTTGATACCTACTCCAGGAGTACATGTTACTGATTGCAAAATAATGACATTTGTTCTTTGTGCGAAAAGTCTGGCGTACAATCTAAAATAATAAAATAGTACTTAGTCTCTTTTACCCTAAAAAGATTTTTGAATTTAATCTCCTTGGCTAAAAGTCTAAATAACTCGTTCTGTGTGTCATTGCTCATATAGTGCTCTTTGATTTCTTTGAATAAGCTCGTTCTCTTAGAGCTTATGCAAAGAATACAAGCCTGAATACTGTGCATAAGCTCATTGAGAATGGCATAGTACTTAGCCAGTAATTTAAACACCTTAAGAAAGTTTTCATTGCTATTTGAACCAATGGCTGTGTATGATTCACGGAATGCCAGATTTCATGCAAAAAGAAATAAGGTAAAGTCCAGTATCAATTCTAAACTTAGAAAAGTTAACTTTTTCGTAAAGTCATCCAGCGTTCAAAGCACTTAAAATGCGTACTGCATGTTTCGCGTTCTTTAAGTTTTTTTGATAAGCCTTCCCAAGTGTTTATTCCTTGTCGGAATGGTGAAGAAATTATCCCAAAAAGTTTGCTGCAAAAAAAAAACACTTTATTACAATTCAAAGAATATATGAGCCATGTCCGTTCAAAGATTTCTCCACTCTTTATCTTGCAGTCATGTTATTTCAGTAAAACTCGTCTTCTTTCTAAATTGTATGGAAAATAAATTTCAATGTTTTTGAAACTACGTTTAAGAGTGTCACACCTCTGTGCGTCATAACCATCATCTGGCCAATCGGAAGGATCATCACTGAGAAAAACAAGTGGAATTGTTAAGCCATTTGGTGTTGACGCAAATATCAACTTATCTGACTCTACTCTAGTATTCAAATAATGACAATCAGAATTATTTGTCGTTTCCGTTGATATCGAAACACTTTCAGGCTGAACCGCTGGTTTCAAAAAAAGTGTTTGTTTGGGGTAGTTTATGATTTCCTCCCTGGCTGCAGCTTTTTCTCTTCTTTTCGTGGCACCACTTTTACTTTTTTTATTCGAATAATTATATCGTCAAAAACTAATGCAAGATTATTAAAAATTTTTCAAACCTCTTTTCATTGTTTGTTTTTAATGATATAAAAAACTAACAACGCATAATATTAATAAAAAAATAAATACAAAAATGCAAAATAAAAGTCCATATGATTACGGACTTATAATCATATGGACTTTAAAATAAACAAATGTAAAGCGTTGCAGTTTTCTAATCCTTTACATTTGAATCTTTAAAAACAATGCCTATGATTTAATTAAAATAAACAATATACTTTTTATTTCATAGTATTAAAGCTAAAGTAATAACATATAGCATAGTAATAAAATAAATTATTACCAAGATAAGTTGTGAATTGCAGAAAATAAAAAACGATTTATAATTTATAAATAAATGACATTGAAATATGTAATCTAAATACAAAAAATAATATATTCGTGTTTAGTCATAAAATAAGCGAATTAGAGAAATATATTTCTTCACATCGTAGGCTGCTCTTTAATGGTTTCCCATTAACGGTTTTACGTATTTTTATAAAGCTTGCGTTTTATAATAAAATTTGGAACTCGGGAGGTTTAAAATTTTTTTTTTTTTTGCATTATTAATACTATTAGTATTTTTACGTTTGCATAATTTAGGTAATGTCGTGATTTAAAGATCAAGTTTTTATATTATTAGTCACAATAACAATATATAGTTAAATATCTTTATTATAAAAAATACAAAAAAAAAATGTTTTTTAACTTTCGAAAAGAGCCTCTAAAAATGCTGCCTGTCCTCTCCCCCCCCCCCCTTCCTTCCTATTGGAAGTGTACGGGAGCTTAGCCACGGCTCAGTCTGTAAGTTAGGTTTGTAGCGAGCACTGTAAATTTTAAATAAGATTTTATTTTTGTGGGGTTACTGACATAATTTCGGTTTTTTTATTTTGTAATTCCTCAGGTTTTGAATACAGTATAATAATAATTTTTTTCATATAGACATAGTGGAGTCTTTTTGAAATATTTGAGTTCGGGGTACTGAATTATAACACCGACGTTATTTTTTAGTTTAATGGCATTGCGGACATTAAATTAGATATAAATGCATTTTATTCACTTAAAACTAGCGAAATATTTTATAAAGCTGTTTTCTTTGCAAAACAACTTATCACAATAACAGACGACTAACTTAGAATTATAAAACACACCCGAAAATCTATCCTCTACTACAGCAACAACACCTGTTTAAAAAAAAGCTGAACCATGAAGGTTTTAATGAAATAATGGGTAGCTACAATGATGCTAAAATTTGTAAACTTGTACGGATCTACATACTCAACGAACTATCAAACATATTTTAAAAACCAACATGAAGCTTTACCGTGATGATGGCTTTTAATTATACGTAACTCTAACGGCAGAGAAATGGAGCAAATGCAAAAAAAAGTAATCCAATAGTTTAAAGGTATTGGATTTTAAATAAATATATAAACGTATCTTAAATCAGTTAACTTCCTTGATGTCATCTTTATTTTAGCCCAAAACGCTCATAAGTCTTTCAAATACCCCAACGATAATCTTCAATACATCCGCACATCTTATAATCACGCTCCACAAATTATCAAACGCTTATCTATACAATATGCAACAGACTTTTGCAAAGTTCCTTAAACAAGGTTATATTTAATAAATCTGTAAACAAACTTGAATAAGCATTAAAAAATAGCAGATACTAAAACTCCCGAAATTATCAGATCAAACAAAAAATAAGAAAAAAAAAATTGTAAACGCAAAGTTTTATTGTTAACCTCCTCCCCCTCCTACTCTTCTTTGACAAAAACGTCTCCACAAATGTTGCTAGAATTTTTTTTATATTACTAGAAACGTCCTTAAAACACACAAACTTCATAAAATCTTTATCCGAAACACACACTAAAGGTAAGGTACAGATGCACTGAAAATATCAATAAAATTATTAAAAAAAACATCAAAAAAATTATTTTCCCAAGAAGTGAAAAAAATGACCAAAAATGCAATAGTTGAAATAAAGCAAATTGCCACTTGTATGGTTAGTGCAAATCCACAAATATTATACAATATATAAGTGCATAATCGCAACTAAAAACCGAGCCAAAAAAGTTTTTATTGGATTAACAAAAAGTGAATGGAAAATAAATTATAACATTCGCTAATCATCATTTAGTAACGTTTAATACAAAAGTTCAACCGCCCTAATAAGCTACTGGGATTCAAAAGACATTTCGACCTACTCAAATATTTCGAAAACGTGCCTACTATCTAAATGAAAAAATTTGCTATTATATCTTATTCAAAACCAGTGGAACAACAAAATAAAAGAGCCGAATTTATATCAAAGTGCCGCCTCAAAAATTTGTTCTTATTAAAAAATTACAAAGCTCGCTACAAACCTAACTAACAACTTACAATAACTATTTTAATCTACTTCATTCATATCTAGGCTAACTAATAAATTACTCAACTACACAGCTAATGTAATTTTCACAATATTATTATCAGCTATTGCAAACTTCACAATACTATTTATATTTATGAATCACTATTTCATTTTATATTTTTATATATATATAAATAATGCACATTATGAAATAAACGAATATTTTAAATAAGTGTAAAACATTTAACTATTTTACAATTGTTAGCTAACTAAAAACAATTTAATAATATTATTAATCTAACTCCTAATCTATCTCCGTTCCGTATAAAACTAAAATACAAATATAAAGCGTAACTTCCACTAAACAAATGGTACCAAGGTAAAATTTCTACTAGTTCCCTGAAGAATTTTTTAACTGTTTATAGATATCCTTGCTGGATATCTATTAATTAAAACAAAAATAGGTGTGCTATTTATTATGCTTTTATATGTGTTAAGGCTATATGTGTTTACATATTGTAAGTGTTTGTTTATCATAATTGTGTAAATACCTGTTAAATATAAAGTGCTTTTATGTGTGTTATTTGTTACATACGTGTTTATAGATTGTAAGTGTTATAATGTATTTTGGGTTTGTTGAGAGCAACAATATTATCCTTTCTAGCAAAGCGGTGTACTGTTATGATAAGATACGTAATGCAATCTGTTTGTATATCATAAAATATGTAATTTTGACCATTACTCCATCTTAAACAATACCTTTACTCCATCTTAAACAATACCTTTACTCTATCTTAAACATAATCAATTTAAAAAAATTCTGGAAAACTTTTTATTTAACCATTTAGACACATTATCCTTACGAATACAATATTCTATTAATTTTCTTTTTTTTTATTACCACAATTACCATCGTTACTTTCTTTTTTCTTATTATTATTATTATTATTATTGTTATTACTATTATTATTATTATTATTATTATTATTAAAACCTGCAAATTATGATTTCAACATGTTTGTTTTAATTTATGTTTTATGTGCTTTAATCTTTGTGCTTACGGTCCATATGTTTCAATCCATATCGTTGCTTATTATTACTTATATTTTGTTTGAAAATTGGTATAACTCCTTTGATCAGGTTTCTGTATAAGTGACATCCTAAATAAATTATTAACATATTATTATAAATAGTTTTATGCATAACTACCATTATAATATTAGTTATTATTATTTTTTATGGTAATTTTTGTAAACATACTTATTATTACTATTACTATAATATGTATTAATTTTTTAATCTTATATTATGAGAATATATAACTATTATTATTACTATTATTATTATTATCAAAACTGTTGTAAAATGATTTATGGAAAATAAATAGCTTCTTGTTGTTGTTATTGTTATTGTTGTTGTTGTTTTTGTTGTTGTTGTTGCTGTTGAAATAGATAACATTTTAGTAAATACTTACTATAACCAGTACAGTTGTTGCAACGGCAACAGCATCAACAAGTGCTGGCCCAAAAGTAAAATGGGGCGAAATTGATTGATTGCTTTTTTTGTATTCAATTTTTTGGTTGTAGTTGAAACTTCTTCTTCTGCAACAACAAGAAAGTTGTTGTACTCACTTACACTTGACTTATTGCATTGATTAAATAATTTTATCGAAATTTTAATTTTTTAATCGGACATTCTGTCGATAATGCTAAAATGGTTAAGATAATCCATTATTTCTGATTTAATTTTTTTTTTTTTTAATGAAATATATTTTTCTTCATGAATTTTTTTGTTGTTATACAATTTTTTTTTTTTTAAGTTTAATGTTATTAAACTAAATTATTTTTTTTAACGATAATTTATGACAATAAATTATTGTTAACAAAAAATAAAATAAAAGTCAGTGTCAACTAAAATTATTAAAACTACTAACAATCTTAAAGAGCTTTAGTTTTCACACAACCAATTCTATTTAGCATGTTCCAGAACCAACCAAAATAACACATGGAAGTTGGTCTGACGTTTTGCCGACATTTTTTATTTCATTATTAAATCGACATCTTTTTACATTGTCAGGCCGAAGTTGGCCCGATAAACCAAAATGAATGAAAAAATGTTCCACCGCCAAACGAGATTGGCTTGTTGCTCACACATCATAAAATGACTTAATCTTTAAATATTTAATAGACGCAAACCTTACGAATTAAAAAAAAAAAAATTACTTACCACTCTTAATGACGCATTTCAAATTCTTAAGTATATGTAATACGTCAATAATAATGGTTAATAATAATTGAAATTCAATTAGTTAGTTTTTGAAATTAAAATAGTAACTGAAATATTAATTCAAAATTACATTTTTATAAACTTAGTTTGTAAATTAATTTATATATATATATATATATATATATATATATATATATATATATATATATATATATATATATATATATATATATATATATATATATATACATTGTTGCTTTGATTATGTAATAATAATCAATTTTTTCGATTTGAGAGTGATCTGTTTCTATATCTACACTTAGAAACAATCTCATTCCTTTTATTCAATAAATTAATATTTTTATAATGTAGAATTTTATATTTTTCGGTAAGACATATTTTGCAAGATTTGGATGTTGGATTATATGCTTTACATCGCCTGAGAATTTTCCACTTAACTATAGGGACTAAATTAGCTTCTTTTAACTTCCATACATGTTTAGAGAGTTCAGTATCATTTTTGAATTTAGAGATGTTAAATGATTTAACGTGATTAGCGTTATCTTAATTTAAAAGGAGTCTCACTTATCCCAATGTAGGATTTTTCATTAGAAGATGAATCAAGATTATCTGTTGTAACAGGTAACATGTAAACATTTATTAAACAACGGACAGAGATTATTTTTTTAGCAGTTACAGTCCTGTTGATTAAGGTTTGTATTGTTGCATAAAATGTATTTGTCGTGCGAATTTATAATAGATTTTACACTTGGCATACAACTGTAGCTAACTTTGACTGTGTTCCTGTTAATGATTTTATGCAGTTTATTATTATTAGGTAAATGTTTGTCAATAAGTTTTAAAAAATAGTGACGTCAGTTAAACTTTTGACAAAATTGATCCCCAAGTTTTTGTTTTCACACTATCCCCGTCATCTCTATTTAGAACAGTTTACCCAAAATTTCGCGTCAACACCAAAAAGCCTGTAAAATAAAAAAATGGTCGAGTTCAGGAGTATTGGAACATTTTAGAACATTCCGTGGTACTTTTGATTGGCTGAATCCTAAAACCTTGGCCGTCATTCCAGAATACAGGAAAAGAAAAGTTAGAGAATCCCTTGAGATAAATAAAGCAAGAATTTCGTACTAGATAGGTATTGGGGAAATTGCAGTCGAGATTTCTTACTCTTTAATGTGATTCAGAAGAAATAGGTGACTTCAGTAATGAAAATATTATTGGGGCCTTGGAGTTCTTAGCAAAACTTGACAATCCTTGCCAAGCACTTAGAAAACCGATGAAATCGAAGCACAGGAAATGTTTCATTCATTTCATCAGCAAGTTATGAGGAAATTGTCTTCTTAATGGCAAACAAAGTTCTGGCTTTTATTGGTAGCGAAATCGCCGGTGCTAACTAATTTTTACTGGTTGTCAACTCATTAAATGACACTGCCCACAGTGACCAACTTGCAATAATCATTCGATATGTGAGCGAGAGAGCTGTTGTGGAAGAAATATTTACTGGGTTTGAATCTTCATATAAACATAGCGTAAAGGCTAAGGCAGATGCTGTCAAGAAAAGTTTAGGTGAGCTTGGTTTTAACAATGCCTGCGGTTAGTCATACAACAATGCATCTAACATGCCAGGAAAGGCTTGAAGGCACTACTGAAAAACTAGAACCCAAACATTGAATTTATTCCTTGTGAAAAACATTCTCTAAATTTAGTTGGCGTAAATGCAGTTGACAGATCAGAGGCTGCATCTGATTTCTTTGGGTTTCTTTAATGCCTGAATATTTTATGTGATTCTTTAACTCACAGATAGCAGATGTTTGTTCTGGTCATGTAAGTGGTGCTGGAAAGGACAAGAAAGTTACCATTAAAAGCCTTAGTGGTACAAAGTGATTAGCAAGAGCCTTTTCTACTAAACTTTTACATTCATATTAGAACCATGTTATTTAGACATTAGAATCAATTATTGTGGAAACCACTGCACTTTTAAAGAAAAATGAAAACTTTGGACGTTGCTTTTATGATGGAGCTTTGGTACAGAATAATGTTACGATTTGATGCTACTAGTGTGAAACTTGAGGATAAAACTGCAGACTTGGCTCTTGTTGTTTGATTCTTTAAATTTCTTTTGGAATATGTGATATCAGTTCATGCAAATTTTCTTGACATTCAAGAAAGTTCTAGAAGGTTCTTAGACATTATTCCTAATCAGTACAAGCATGAAAATTCAAGAAAAAAACGCGCAAATTAGGGTTTAGTGAAAATAGCGAGAATGAAGTGGTTCTTAGTGGAAGTGACGAGTTTAAAACAATTTTTTTTTCCAATCTTAGACAAGTTAAAAATATGCTTAAAAGAAAGGCTTTTTTTGTGAGTCTGCAGAGAGAAAGTTTGGTTTTCCTACAAGTTTTCAGAGCATGACCGTTCCTGTAATTGTTGCTGCTGTCAAATCCGTATTTATTATTTATCCTTCAGACTTAGATACGCAATTCCCTAATGAAATTATCCAGTTTTCCAAGTTCTTGGCAAATGAGAAGATTATATCAGCACTTTTATGTTTACAAGTAATTTGTAGGAATAAGTTAGAATCAGTTTTTGCCAATGCTGACATCATATATCCATAACCACAACCAATAGTATAAAAAAAAAGTATTAAAAATACATTTTTAAATAAACTTTGAATCAAAGTAGGTCTAGGTTGTACTTTATATCTAAAGTATAATGTAAGAGCTAAGCGCTAGAAGTACTTAAGTTGCAAAAATATGTTTTTAAAAAACCTACATAGATCAGAGATATCATTTTACAACAAGTATTTAAAACGGCTGATCAAATGAGATTTTCTCAAACATTTTTTTTGTGTTAGTTGAGTACTTTTAGCATTGCAAATTCTATTATCAAATTTTGACGTAGTTTTTAGTACAAATTTAGACCTATATTAAACGTTCAAATTTGGACCTAAATAGTACGTTAAATTTCGAACAAACATCAGTATTTATAATCTGAACAAATCTGAACTAAAATTGTGCGTTCCTTCCGGGCGTCTATTTCACGAACAATGAACATTGATGTGCCCGCTGAGAAATTTGTGTTTTCGATGCGCAACCGCGTCAATGTAAATTTTAACAAATGCCCTTAAAAATTACAAAAACAATTTTTTTTTTGCTTAAAAAGCCTTTTTTTTTTTTTTACCAAGTAAGTTTAAAATTATTCTTTATGACATAGCTGAAGTTAAAGAAAATCACATGTTCTAAAAGGGTTTAAATTTCAACAATTTTGCGGACGAAATGAAAAGTAATACGTTTTTAATTTGAAATTATCACTAAAAATTAGATAGAACAGACATTCATAAATAAGTATTCCAAGTTTCAGCCATCAAGCATGAAGACAAATTATAAAATCTTTTTTGGCCAAAGACGCTTAAAAGACTAAAGTGAACCAAAATCATAAAAAATATTTTAACGATAACAATTTTCTCAGCCTAATGTAAACCTTTATTTATCAAGGAATAGTAAATCTTTTTTAATTTTTTAACATAAAGGTTAAAGCACGATAGAAAATATGAAAGAGGTATTTTAATAATTTTTTAAAATCAGTAAATTTTTAGACTTTTTATGCAGAATTTGTTCCCAGTGGGCACAAGAACGTTTTGCAAACGTTTTTTAAATGTCCCGTGAAACTTTTTTTAATGGTTTTTTGAACATTCATATAAAACGGTGACCAGATGTTTTCCTAAAAACGTTTTTTGAGCGTTTTCTAAGGGTCTCACAAAAACGTTTTTTAATGGTTTTTTAACGTTCATATGAAACGGTGACCAGACGTTTTCCTAAAAACGATATTTGAAACGTTTTTTAAGGGTCTCACGAAAGCGTTTTTTGATGGATTTTTATTATATGTAAATGAAACGTTTTAACTTTTTTAAGGATTATCCTAAATCATGTTTTTAAGTATAAGTTATTATAGTAAATAAGTTATGTTATGCAGAAAAAAAATCTTTTACAAACGGAAATTTAGGAGCAACAGCCTCGATTCCGATAATTTAATAAATTTCTAAAAGTTTAATTTTCTCTTTATTTATAATATAAGCGTACAAAAAAAAGGCATACATTTATAAATAAGCCTACAAAAACGTAATAAAATAATTGTTATGCTATTCTGTCAAGAGCTCTCTTCAAATGATTTTCAACTTATTGACCGAATCAAACTTCGTTGTATGTGACACCAGTGTTTCTAAATACAGAAATACTATAAAAATCTTTCATGGATTCTAACTAGCCCATATAAAAGTTGTTAATTGAACGCACACTTATACTCATGGTAAATTCTACACTTTACTTTTAGTTTGTTTAACAATTTTTTTAACCTTGTTATTATTTCATTATGTAATAAAATAAAATAAAAAAACCTGATGAAAGTTCCTCATAACAATAAATTCAAGTGATGCTTTTTGGGTAGTTTTTTAAACTTGATGAAAAAAAAACATCATATACTGTTTATTAACGTTGGATATACTTTCAAACTTGATAAAAAATATTTATTTACATAAAATATTTAATAAAACCAGAAAAAATTCTTTTAATAAAACCAGAAAAAATTCTTTGAACTTACATTCAGCAACTTTTTGCACTTTAATAATAGGACTTGCTTCTTTTATGTTCAAATAACAGTGATATGTTGCACTGTTTTATTCAAATATGCATAGAAATAGCTTCATGCATTTATTAAAAAAATTATTTATATAATATTTTTAACTCAAACATGCCTTGCATTTATTTGCTTGTAACTATATCTGCACCTTTGATACTCATAATTGCGAATAATAATTTTACTTTTTTAGTATAAAAAAAAAAAATAAAAAAAGTTAGTTAACCACAATGCTGCATTATTGTGTTGCATAGAGCGCCTTAGTGGCACAGTGGCGGATTTTTGGAAGAAGTCCAACTGATTCTTAAAGGCATTTAGGCTTTCAGCATTTACCATCTCACCTGGTAGGAAATTCCAGCTGTCGACAACTCAATTTGTGATGAAGTTACTTCTTTCACAAATCAACTTTTATGACCGTATCGAGATTTAGAACGCATTGGAGTGTGGTGCCAGTTAACAGTTTCTTAACTATACTCGAATTTCAAAAGCTGTTTTAAGACTCTGCAATGTTTTTTTTTTTTTGTAGGTGGTCATTTTTAAATACTTTAAATAAAAACTTAAAAAAAAAACACATGC
>NC_088927.1:46080000-46177500 GCF_038396675.1 Hydra vulgaris | reverse complement strand
AATAAACACAAGACTGTATTATTTTAATAAGGTACTTGCAATAAAGTACCTAAATAAAGAAAACTGACAAAACTAATTTTAAAAAAACATTTTAAAGTTTAAAAGCATGTGTATTAAATTTACCAAAATACCTGTTTCTTGAAAATCAGAATTTGAAGATTCAGAGTCAAACTTCATGCAAACATTACACATCTTCTTTGTTCCCTTGTCAAGATTTATTTTTAACAATAAACATTTTCCCCACCCTTTATCAGGTGAAACCCAATTACTAATATAATAGTTTATTTGTTTTTTGTCTTTCGCAGGCCAATATACAACGCTTTTGAGTTCATCTACCCAGTGCACAGGTACAGTCATTTTCTTTTGTTTTTTATCTTCAATGATAGTCACTACAGAGTAAAGTCTTTTTATTGGGCTAAAATCAAAAACAAAAATATGAATAAATGATCCCATTGATATTCTGATGTCAACATAAAAGATTGTTTATTATTACAGTTAATATAAATAAACAGACTTTCTATAATAAAATATTAAAAAAAAAAATATTAGCAACATTTATAATAAAGAACTTATTTTAAAACCGTTTTTTCATCAATCTTACCATGTATTGGGTTGTGATCGCTTCCTTGTGACTGTTCTTGCTTCTTTAATATTCATAATTGAGAGCAGCTCCTTTACTTTCGAAGTAAATTGTGAAAGATTAATATATATATATATATATATTTATATATATATATATATATATATATATATATATATATATATATATATATATATATATATATATATATATATATATATATATATCTGTTTGTGTGCGTGTGTATGTGTGTGTGTGTGTGGGCCACAAAAGATATAAGAAAATACTTATATGTCTATAATAAAGAGTAAAAAAAGTAAAAGCAATTATAACAATAATAACAATAATAATAATAATAATAACAATAATATATACTATATATATATAATATAATAATAATAATATACATATATATATGATAATAATAATATACGGAAAAAAACACACATACTTTTAGTGCAATACTGTGTTTACAAGTCCCTGTGTAATAAGTCACTGTGTAATAAGTTCTCGACCACGAGGTAATCCACTGTTATTCAGAGTGGTAGCCCTCTTATCAAATATAAAATATCAGATTGAGCAATTTTTAAATCAATGATGATAATGACTACACCATATTCAACTGACCAACTTGCAGCTCTAGCAGCCAACTGGCCAGGCCTTGGTCAAGGTAATCATTCAGCTGCTTCTCAAAAGCTTGATGCTACGATATCAAAACTAATAGTCACAGTCAGCATGCTTCTCACCCGCGTATCTGCTCTTGAAACTGAAAATATTACTCTAAAAGCAAATCTTTTTCAACAGCCAAAGTTAGCATCTCCGAGCTTGACCACAACTCTTAACTGGGCAAGCGCAGTCAAGCACGGTTCAGAAGCCAATAAAGCAATTATCATGGCAGTCAACGAAAATGCTAAAATTGTAGAAACAAAATCAAAAAGAGCTATAGTTGTAGGTCTTCCAAAATCCTTTGACAATAATCAAAGGCTAATTTCAGTTCAAAGTATGCATAAAAAACTTATCTATAATGTTGCTTTTAAAGTTGTTGAGCATTTCACAAAAAATATCAACAACACCACCAGTTTAACTACAATAGCACCTGAACCAAATGAATTGATCATCATTGAGTTTGACTCGAATTAGCACCGCAATGATCTCTTATCTAATGCAAAGCGACTTGCCTCAATAGATGAATTAAAATCTGTCTACATTCGCCCAGACCGTACACCTCTCGAACAAGAAACATTCAACAACCTGAACAAAAAGCGTGCTACAGAAAATGCAGAACTATTGGCAAAAGATTTACTTGACAAACCCTTTCGATTTGTTATCCGCAGCGAAAAAATCAAATGCATTGACACATCCAAATCAGTCAACATCAATGGAAGAGAGAAGAATCCATTCCTCAAATGGAAATCAGCTGCTGAAGCCATTCAGTCGCTCTCAACATCTCACTAGTTCAACATTATTTAACAAGGCCAGCTCTTCCATCAATTTATCTCATCTTTCGTGCTTCTACACCAATGCAACCTCCCTCAATCCAATAAAACTCATCGAACTGTCCTTACTTGCAGAAAATAATTCTTTTGACATTATTTTTATCAACGAGACATGGTTCAATGACCAATCAACTCCCTCTCTTCAGAACTGCAACCTCCATTGTTCAGACCGTCGCAACCAAATCGGAGGAGGTGTTGCTGTATACATAAATAGTAAAATCATCTCAAACAGAATAGAGGAATCCCTACTACTCAAAGATTTTATTCCTTACTATTCAGAAAAGTTATGGATTGAACAAAAGCTTTTGAATGAAACTCTGTTCCTAGGCTGCATTTATAGACCTCCTTTCTCCGGTATCGAAGCCTTCTTAGAGATTTCAAGTGCTATTTTCCATGCCAAAACTTTAATATCGACTAAAAAGTACAACGGTATCATCATTGCTGGTGACTTCAATTTCCCAGAGATTACTTGGACTTCCAACTCAGTCTTTTCCTCTAGTAAAATTGGTCTCAGTTCTTCATTTGTCTCTCTTTTTCAAGATTGTCATCTTCACCAAATCGTCACTGTCCCTACTTTCAAACCTGCTAATTGCCCTATGACAAAGACTCTTGATCTCATCATATGTGACTCTTCATATCGTGCTAGCAAAATCAAAATCGGTCCTCCACTCGGTTTGTCTGATCAATATCATTGCACTATCACCTGACATTACAAACTGGCTTCCAGCATAAAATTATCACGTTTCAACAGCTCTAAATTTATATAAAAGCATGGTAACTACGAAAAAATCAACAAAGAATTCAATAATGTTGACTGGTCATCTATTTTAAAAGACTTAAATGTAGAACAATGTTACCAACTTTGGCTCAACAAATACAATGAATGTTGTTTTCAATTTATCCCTCGTATGCCAAACAAACCATCCCCCAAAAAAAACCATGGATGACAATAGAACTATTATCTCTTATTCGTCTTAAAAAATCGCTGTGGGCTCGTAACGTCAGTTCAAAGAGAAAAATCACATCACTGGTTGGGGAATATAGGGAAACTAGAAAGTTTGTTAAAAATTTAAGTCATTCTTCTCTGAAATCTTTCGAAATTGCCCTTGCCAATGATAAGCGTAATCCTAAAAGACTGTTTTCATACATAAATAGTAAATGCTCTGTAATAAATCAAATCTCATCTATGCGAATCACCAGTTCCAGTGAGATCATTAGCTCTGATAAAATTACAATAGCCAACTCACTTAACAATCAATTTCAATCAGTTTTCAGCAAAGAGCTATCCAATGACAATCTTCCCCGTTTTGATCGTAGAACTAACACAATCCTCAGTAGCATATCTTTCGATACTCTGGCCACTCTAATGGAACTCTCAGCAATAGATATATCTAAATCACTTGGTGTAGATAATGTCAGTCCTCACGTTTTACGCTTTTGTTCTACCTCAATGTCTTCTCCACTTACTCTCATCTTTAAAAAGTCATATGACAATGGTGAAATTCCAAGCTCATGGTCCAAAGCAAATGTAACACCTTTATTTAAGAAGGGCTCCAGAATCGACCCATCAAACTACAGACTAATATTCCTCACCTCGATTGCGTGTAAAATAATGGAGAAATTAGTTAAGAAGGCAATCATGCAGCATTTAAAATCAAACAATCTTTTATCAGATAGTCAACACGGATTTTTAGAGAAAAAAAGCATGCATTACAAATCTCCTTGAAACAATGGACTTCTTGACTGGAAATATAGCCAGAAAGCTACCAGTTGACGTCATATTTCTGGATTTTGCTAAAGCTTTAGACAAAGTCCCACATCATCGAATGCTTTACAAATTAAAAATGTTCGGAATCGAAGGCAATCTTCTCAATTGGATATAAGCTTTTCTACTCAACAGGTCTCAACGAGTCATCCTTGGCGACACTCAATCGAATTGGTTACCTGTGACAAGTGGAGCTCCGCAAGGATCAGTCTTGGGTCCAATTTTATTTGTTATTTTCATCAATGATCTGCCAAATGTAATAAGCAAAGAAAACAATTGTAAGATTTACGCTGATGACGCTAAAATCCTAAGCATTGTCAACTCACTTGCTGCTCAACTTCAACTCCAATCAGATATTGACCAAATTGTCCAGCGGTCTAAATCTTGGCTCATGGAGCTAAATGCAAAGAAATGCAAGGTCATGCACTTTAGCCACAAAAAAAAACATCTTTCAAGTACTCAATGGAGGAATTAGACCCTTGTTCAATAACGACTCGAACTACATTGGAAGCAACTACCTCTGAGCGTGACTTGGGAATTTAAATTACCAATGATCTTAAAGCAGAAACCCAATCCATCATTGCCTCATGTAAAGCAAATCAAATGCTAGGCATCCTAAAACACACTTTCCAATCTCGTGATGCTTCTTTATGGAAACAACTCTACTCCATCTACATCCGTCCTTCACTTGAGTTTGCAATTCCAGCTTGGAACCCTCGTATGGTGAAGGATAAACAAACTATTGAATCAATACAGCGTAGAGCCACAAAAATACCAGACAAACTAAAAAAGTTAGACTACAAGTCCAGATGTTTACAACTTGGCCTATCTTCTCTTGTTGAACGTCGTAAACGTGGTGACCTCATCCAAAAATATAAAATTATTAATAACATCGACATAGTCAACTGGCACTTTCCTCTCATCACAATTCCACCAAAAGCAAATCACAGAGAAAGAATTCAACATGAAAAGTACAGCAATAATTTAGCTCGTTTCCACTTTTTCAACAATCGCATTGCCAATGCATGGAATATGTTACCAGATAAGAAATTAGTTCTCCAACTGTCAACAGTTTTAAAGCGAGCCTCGATAAGCTCTAATGTTACTACAGCTCGCAGCTATCTATAGTGAAAGTTGTAATATGAGCTTCACAAAAACTAACTATAATCTGACATTCTATGATTTGTATTTTGTCAATTATTTTTACTTTTGTTGTGACAAATATATACTACTACTACTACTATATATGTTTATATATATATAAAATATATATATATATAAAAATTCCTTTAATTAATTAACACAACTCTAGTGTATAGCATGTATTGAACATTAAAAGTAGATATAGATAAATAAAAAGTTTAGCTTAGCATATGTTGTGCAACAGTGTACTAATAAAAAAGCCATCTTTTATTGTTAAACAAACACATTTGTTAACCAAAGTATCTTTATGTTTAACTCTGACAATATGTCGAACATTACTTCTGAAGAAATATACATCTATATCCTTTGAATTTAAAAAGTGTGTAAAATAATTATCCAAATAATCTTTTCTATAATAGAAGCACGAGTATTGATCATTCCCTAAATTAACTTTTATGAAAACCACACTATGTTTGGTTAAGAAGCAACCATCTCTTAAGTTGGTGATAATTTTGGTTTTTTTTGCCCAAACCTAATAAAAAAGTTGATTCATCGAGCCTTTTACATATTTGTGATATAGGATTATGTTTAGATTGAACTAATCTTTTAATCTGCAGCAAGAAATTTTCAAACGGAAAAGCAGATAAACTGTCAAGCTGAGCATTGTAAAACGCAACATCATCACATATATGCAGAAGACTATGTATGTTATAAACACAAAATAGTTGACCAAATGTTTCGGTTGAGTTTAAAACAAAGTATTTAATCAACCGACAAGCATTCTCTAAATTTGATCTTCGAAACTCAGCATTACTATCACAAAAAATCCGTATTGATATTGATCAACTTAAGAAAAGTTTATATGTACATTTAGCTGCATTAAACTGTTTGAAATTAGGTCTAACATGTTTAAAGAAATTTTTCCATGGTTAGTTCCTTTAATCCCACCCTTAAAAAAATATAGAATTCTCCGAGTAGCTCCTAAACAAACAAGTTGCATATAGTCCAAAGTAAACATGTTTATAAAATCAAGGGAATTTAGCTCACTGAATATAGACTTTTCATGTTGGTGACATCTTCAATTGTAATCTCTGTTAGCATAAGTATAATCAAGAAATTTAATATTTGCACGCAAATCTACATTTACTTCTATATGAGAAAAAACAATTCGATTTAATATACATCTTCCAACAATAGTAGATTGTTCACAAGAATGATAACCAGTATGATTAACTATACGTTTTAATAAGGAGCGAGCAGGGGCATCACAAATAAAAGCATAAATTTGAACCATGTAACTTTTGTCATTCACTACAAATGGAGAGCTTGTTAGCATTTTTAATTTATCTGAAAAATCTTTTAAAAATAAATGACATTTAGGTTTAATTGATCCACAATACATTCCAATCAAAAATTAATTGTAACCTTTAATAAGACCAACAATTTGCCATAGCTATGTAGAGCTGGATTTGTACAGTGGTAAACCATCTACATTAAAGCTTGAAGAAATGTTAACATCAAGAAATGAATTATAAATTATTTGATTAGTGATCTGTTTTTTTAATCCAAGATATATATAATTTCCACCATCAACATTTTTGAAACCAATACTTCTTTTTGTTTTTAATAAGGCCCTACAATCCAAAAGGCACTTTAAACTTATATTCAAAAAATATAGCTAAAATTTCATTAGTGCATCGTCGCGTACAGTGGTTTTTAAGTGACCATTCCTTAATTTTTTAGCATAACACTAGATCATATTCTATTTTATTATCAGGTATCACATATCTAGAGTCAGAAAGACTGTTACTACTTTCCTCAAGTCCTGAATTTTGAAATAAATTATGATACTTAAGATCTCCACTCTGAGATTTTGGTAACTTCGTTGGATAATTATTGCTTTGGGAACTAAAAAACTTTTATGATTATTTCCAAACTTTTCTAAAACTACATTTCTTTTTTTTTTCTCCATATACTAAAATAGTAATTTTTATCTCATTTCAAATATATATATATATATATATATATATATATATATATATATATATATATATATATATATATATATATATATATATATATATATATATATATATATAGTTAAAAAACTTAATTCATTTAAAAAAATAAAACAGCATATTATAAAACATGCTCTTTAAAAACACCTTGAATTTGGTTAAGATAGCTTTCTTGCAACTTTTTCTTTGCTACTCATTACTTAGAACATATGCACAAAAATCTTTGTATTTCATTATATCTATAAATTACATTAACAAATATAAAAACTACAAATTAGAAATTAATAGTTAGAAATGTACTAAATTGTTCCTAAAATTGAATAATTTTATTTTAATACTTTATAATAAAGTGTGTATTACAAATACTAAAAATTTTAAAATTTTATACACTAAATAAAAAAACCAAGAAACTGCTTATATATATATATATACATATACATATATATATATATATATATATATATATATATATATATATATATATATATATATATATATATATATATATATATAAATATGTATATATACATATATATATATGTATATATATATATATATATATATATATATATATATATATATATATATATATATATATATATATATATATATATATATATATATATATATATATATATGTATATATATACATATATATATATATATATATAAATATATATATATATATATATATATATATATATATATAGATATATATATACATATATATATATATATATATATATATATATATATATATATATATATATATATATATATATATATATGTATATATATATATATATATATATATATATATATATATATATATATATTTATATATATATATATGTATATATATACATATATATATACATATATATATATATATATATATTTATATATATATATATGTATATATATACATATATATATATATATAATATATATATATATATATATATATATATATATATATATAAATATATATATATATATATATATATATATATATATATATATATATATATATATATATATCTATGAAAACCTCAGTGGAAAAACCGGCGTTGTCCTATTTAAAAAGTATTGAGAAAGTATTTATTGATCATTAATAAAAGTCGTTATTTAAAGCAAATGAAACTAAGCAATTTAAAAAATTTATGTTATGAGTATTTTATTTAAAATTTATTCAAAAAAAAATCATTTTATAATTTTTATATAAAAATTTTTATTTCTTTGCTTTAAATAAAGACATTTCTTTATGATCAACAAATACTTTCTCAATACTTTTTGAATGTGACAACGCCGGTTTTTCCACTGAGGTCTTCATATATATATATATATATATATATATATATATATATATATAATATATATATATATATATATATATATATATATATATATATATATATATATATATATATATATATATATATATATATATATATATATATATTATATATATATATATATATATATATATATATATATATATATATATATATATATATATATATATATATATATATATGTATGTATATATATATATATGTACGTATATTCTTAAATAATCATTATTTCAGACAAAAATGAACATTAACAAAATAAGATTTTTTTTTGTCATTAAATCTTCCTACTAAGTTTTAAAAGATGGAATAACTTTTTTTGTGTAAGTCTACTAAATTTAAAGTCAATTTTGAAACTTTTATTAATCAAAAAATTGATATTTCGTAATGAAGAATTCTCATTAAGTTTAAAACATGTAATTACTCAATAATTTTATAAAAATATTATCCCATGAATTTCATGAGGTGAAAAAAATGTTTTTATTTGTGCAAAGGTTGTAAAACCGTTTCTAGCAGGAGTAGAATTAGTTCGGCTTAAAATAGCTACATACATAATAAAATTGAAAAAAAATATTTTTATAATTTAAACTTACCTTGTAATAGGTTCTGACTATTTCCTTAAAACTAGGGTTGCTTCCTTGTTGCTTATAAGTGTAAGTACGGTAGTTTAACTTTAGTTATGGTAGCTTAGTATATACATACATACATATATAGTAGGGTAGAGCGATTTTAAAAATTTTTGAAATTTGATTAGCCTGAGCAGCAAATCAATATCTTTTGGTGAAAAAAGAACCTTACTCTTTTTTTTTTTAGTTTAGATGAGTTCTTGAGGTTTCTCTTTGGATTCTAAATTTTTATGGGTCCTAATATTGTTTAAATTTTTTTAAACATAGAAATAAAGTTTTTAAATTTAATTAAAAAGTTGCTTCAGTCAAAAATTTTTAGCGTTGGAGTTAATGCTAAAACGTTTATACAACAATTGGGTGTAGCCAAAATATTTCTTAACTACTGTAGCAGATTCCACAGAATGAACGCTAGCTAAATTGAGGCCTTTTAACCAAAACAAATAAGGTTTTAAAAAAACTAGCTGTATTTAAACCTGAATAATGTTTGATGATGATTTTAGCTATATACATTTAACTTTAATTTAGGATTATTCAACACAAGGTATGATAATACACAATCTAAAAATCAATAAAATGTACTGGGATCAGATAAATAGACTAAAAAAATAAAAAGGCTTACTCTGCCATCTAGTTATTTGCAGTTGAACTGGATTAGTTACCAGACTCAATATTAGAAATGATTTAGATAAAAACAGTTACCCACAATCAACTTAATAATTAACGCTTTAACAGTCCTTGCCGTATTACTACGCAAACTTATAGTGGTTTCTATGTACCCATTCCGAAAAATTAGGCAAACTAAAAGTGGTTCTGAAATGTCCATGTAAAATGTTTTTAGTCATTCTACCAGTTTATTGAAAATGCTAAAACAACATGTGATTTTTGTGTTAATGAATTATTGTGCCATGACCAATTCTCTGACTAATAAGTTGCATAATTATCTTAAATCAAACAAAGACTTATTAAAAAAGGTGGGTTCGATAAAAAGTATAGTTGCTATGAGTTATCTACCCCTGGTTATAGTTCTTGCTCTGTTCCAAAAAATGATTGGTCAATGACAGTAAAATTGATAACTAATGCAAGTGATTAGTTAGACTGAAGTAAATAATGATTGAAAGATGACAATGGAGACAATTTATTTGATGGAGGATTAATTGATGGCTTGCATTTGTATAGTTTTTATCTTTCGTAATTCTTTTAAAATGGTATATTCTAATATTGAATAACTTACTCTAAATAAAATATACTATTTTAAATGACTTAATTCATCAAGACCCATTAATTATAAGACAGCAAAAAGGTTGAATGTGAACATTTTACGATTAAAATTAAGTTAATATTAAATGCAAAATCAGCAATTTGTATTAAAAAAACAAACGACATTTAAAAAATTAAGGGCTTTTGATTATTTAATATTCATAAAAGGGGTCCACTCTTGGAATACCTCGCTAAATAATGGGGATTCCCTATTCATTTAATATGGATTGTAAAATCTCCTCTTTTTTTGTGAGTACCATATGGCAACCCTAGTTATATATATTATACAAAAATTATATATTTGATCGAAGCGAAGAATTGAGTGAGATTTCAGAAGAGTAAATTAGTTTATCTTGTTTTTCTAATGGAGAAGAATCAGAACTAAAAATGTTAAAAATAGCTTTAGATGAGGAAACGCTTGCATTTTTTGATGCTCTTAGTTCTAACAACAGTTCTTTAGAGAACGAACTTTTTAAATTATCATACAAACCTAAATGGACATCTGAACCTCCAGTTAACGGAGTTTAACCTTTTGCATTAACCGGTGTTTCTGGGTACAACCAGAATGTAGTCAAAAATGATCCACTTAATATGTTTGAACTTTACTTTACAGATAAAATTTGTGAGTTTATTGTAAATGAGGTCAATAGATTTTTTATCCAAGTTTTAAAATAAAAATAGTTATTAGCGAGTTAATTAAGGTGCTGGTTGCCTGTAATTGTTCCAAATATTAAGCAGTATATTGCAATTTCTTAATATCCATTAATTGCAAGTGACTTGTATTAGGTGGTTGTGATCTTTTATCAAGTTCAAGTTAATCGAGAAACTTATTCATTTTGTTGATTCTACGAAACTACCAAATAAACCTCTTATTCTATCCAAAATAGTCATAGTAAGAGATTATCTTACTAATAAATACAAAGAAGTGTATTCTCTAACACTAACTATATCTATAGATAGATCACTTTTATTCTGAAAAGGTCAACTTTTTTGGAAACAGTGTTTTGACAGCAAAAGTGCCAGATTTTGCATAAAAACATTTTCATTTTGCGAGTCAGGTTCAGGATACGTATGGAAATCAGTTTTATATACAGGATCTTTGATAACTTTTATTTTAATTTTAGGTTATCGTTATGCTGTAACAAAAGTTGTAATGTGTTTTATGAATGGCTTACTTGACCAGGGCTACAAACTGTATATTGACAACCGGTATTTGTTTATGATCTTTCATCGTTTTATTGCTAAGGTATACAGATACCATAGGAAAAAAAGGAAAGAGCAAAAGGTCGACCTATATTTATCAAAACAGAGTTGAAATGGACTAATAATTTTATACGAAGAAAAAATAAATATAAAGGTATCACATTGAAAAGATAAAGAAGATGTATATACTATGCCATCTTGCGTTAATGATGAGACTAAAAATAATTTGACAGCAGAAAAAGGAAAGCATATTTATTTATTTATTGATACTCACAATCAAAGTATGGACGGCGTTGATAAAAATGACCTAATGGTGACATCGTATGGAGATGAAAGAAAAAGAGTGAAGAAGTGATACACAAAAATTTTTACATATATGAGTAATCAAGCAGCTTTCAATGCTCAAATTTATTGTAATAAAATTGTTTGTAAAATAACACCTTTAAACTTATGAATACTGTTAATCACATCAATAATTCAAAGATATGATCAACACTAAAAAAAATCTCTTTCTAGATTGATGGCAAACAATCTCTTACGATTATTAGAAAAGCATTTCTTCACAATAAAAATGTCCACCATGCTTGCGTGCCTATGTAAAATGTACCCAGTAGGTCCCCTCCTTCTCGGTCCATCTGCTTATATCATACAGTGTAAATATTGTGTTGAAACATTGCTGAAACTGTTTTTATATAACTTTGCATGATAGTTTGGAGTCAAAATGAAATAAATTAATTTCCCCTGTATTTTGTTCATTATTATTATATTAGTTATAACATATAATAATAGATAAAATGTAAATAAAATTTTTACTTTTAACATCTATTTAAACAAAAACCTTCGATATGTTATATAAAGTTACTTAAAATATCCAGTGTTTAGTTTTTAAAATTTCTAAAAAAAAATAATTGCAATTTTGTTTTTATATTTGTGATTAGAATTGGATATCCGCACATTTTATATCTTTGATTAAAAATTTACTCAATAATATAACACAGCTGTAACGTTTATATTTAATTGAAACAAAAATCTTTACAACTCTTTTATTTACTTTATTTTTACTTTAGCATTATCTTACAGAGTGTGAATATTATGTAACTTACCCATCCATTTATATAACTGGATATGAATAAACATAAAGACACAAATGCTAAAAAACAAAAACATAAATTCTTATAAATTAATTGTTTTGTGGTCATATTTACCTATTAGAAAATGTGTTGATCTTTCCAGCTTTTTTGCACGATCTAATTAAAATAATCATCTTCATTTTACCTTGTGGGAATTTGACGTCTTTTGAGGTCCAGCGGATGTCTACAGTTACACCATTGAATATTAAAGAACGCCTTGTGCCTATTGGATGATGATATAATAAATTGTTTTATAAACTAATTTTAATTTTATGTACAATATACCTATTTTTCTTTAAAAGTCGAGTTTTTACATAAAGTTTATAACTAACAATACAAAAGTTCTTTTAAAAAACTATCTAATGTCATTTTTTTGTCAAATTCTTTTGACCACCTTGCGACTGAGGTAAGCTTACATAAAACATGCCTAATAGATTATTTTTAATACCATTTCGCGCAAATACTGCATCTATTGTGAGAGGCCTAATATAATGAAATCCTATGTTTTTAAGAGCAATCTTCATCTCCATTTTATTTATCATTTTATCTTTGTCCAAGTCTGATTTTTCAAAGCACTTTTTCCACTTTATTACACTAAACCATAAGGACTTAAATTCGTTTAAACTGAGCCGCCCGTCTCTATTAGAATCTGCAAATGCAAGCATACTTCGACTAGTTTCCATGCTAAGTAAAATACCACTTAAGTTAAATATCATTTTTAAAACGTTTTGAAGTTCAAAGGAATCGAATAATTCATCCGTCCCAGCTACTTTATAAAAGAATTTACCAAAACTTTCTCTTAACTTTGTGTCTTTGGTTCCGGACGTAGCACTCTCTGCAGCAGCTCTTTGTATGGTTAACAAAGCGTTGTCTTTTGTATCAATGCACAGCTAATACACCTTGAGAGTTGTAATTCATTTAAATTGGATGAAAGTATTATACATAATAGATAATGGTGGTACACACGACTCGCATTTGAATCGTATTCGATATTTTAAAGTGTATTAATAAAGAAAAAATAGCGACAATATTTGCAATTTCGAGCTTGTTTATTGTTATTGTAGTGGGAGGATATTTATTTGGAGCGTCATTAGGAGTTTTCATATTACTTGGAACAAAGTTGGCATTATATATTTGTAATAAAATAGTAAAAAACGAATTGTAAATTTTTATATATTATTATTATATATATTATTTTCCAATTCTATTAATTCCGTAAGAAATTCCACCAGAGATAGCTCCACCCAAAACTGCTTTACCAATGGTAGGTAGAAGAGCGCTAGTAAGGGAAGGTAAAACGACTTTAGATACCATTCCTAAAAGAGGTTCTAAAAATTTTCCACGTTTTCGTTTTGTTCTATGTTTTTTATAATGTCTTTGTTCTATGTTTTTTATAATATCTTTTTTTATGTCTTCTTTTATACATTTTTTTTATCGTGGTATAATAAACGATATTAAAAAAGATAATACGTTTTCTTAAATGTCTTCTTAAACGTTTTCTACCTGCGCCTTTTAACGGAGGTAAATAAACTCTTCCTCTTCCTCTTTTTCTATGCATTACGACGTGTTTGAGGTCGGTTAAAGTAAATTTAAATTGTAAAGTTTGTGTTTTTTTAACATAATCAAATTTAGTTTTTTGCATTTGTTTCTTTTAAGCTACATACCAAATGTAAACTTTAAATTTTCTTAAAGTGTTTGCTAAATCTCCTCCTCGTATTTTTCTTCGTCTTTTTAATCGTTTTCTACCTGCGTCTTTTAAAGGAGGTAAATAAACTCTTCCATTCCCTCGTTTTTTACATTATACTTATTATTTTTTAGTAATTTTTTACTATGAGGCTCTTTGTTTTCCACTAGACATCTGTCCTTTTGTACTTTTATCTCACTCTGCTCAACTCTGTTTAACTTATTATTCATCCCTAAGGCGTTCACTGCTCGGTGCAGCTTCACTAAAATGCTTTGCATTTACAACAAAAATTTATTTTCCGCGTGGACTGCGGAGCAACGACTATCTTCCTGACTACCACATGCACACTAGGTAAATTTATTTACCTAACAAAACCTACAAAGAAGAAAATCTACTACATTAACAAACACATGCTTATGCACATTCACCTCACATCCTGAATTAACACTTTACTTTTCTCTTTTTAATTTATTTTGATTTTCTTCTATAATTATTCTCTATAACATATTTTTATTAATAAATATTCACTGTATACGACACAAAGTCAGCCACGCTATACGTACATTCTGTTCAACTGACTAGAGGTGACCTGCTAACTGCTTTTATAAAAAACGAATAATTCTACTCGACTACAGATACTCCTTGTTTCATTACAGTCACGTGACATATTCACAGTTATTCTTATAACTAAAACAAAATTCTATACAATCCAAGATTATGAGCTGTAAAATATATATACAGATTATTAGTTTGTTAAATATATACACAAGTTATTGTGACTATAGTAGTATATTTTTATTTCAATTTTCCAGATTATCAAGTTGCAGTAGTTAGTTATTTTTTTTAAAATACATGTTGTAAAATTCATGTTATATAAAATACGTTACACCATTTTTAATGACTTTCAACCAACTTCATACTAACAGCTTATACCATTAAGACACTTTATTACAGTAGAGACACACAGGTACACAGCATTGACTGTCTACATCACATACACATCTACTAGACACAAAACAGTTCACAACTCTTACTGACCCTCGTTATACTGCAACAAAGCACTGCACTTATCGACACTCATTTCAACAAAAGTGACTCACAATTGTATGCAAGTTGTACTGAGCCCCACTAAGTGTTCTCTGGTCCCAATGTCAATTCAGTGGTCTATGGCAATCGTCCTGACAGGATACTCTGAGAATAGTCCTTTTGGGATAATACAATGGGATACCTTGACGAGATACCCTGGTGTATACCCAGAGTGGAACTTCTTTTAGGATGCCTGTCTTGGGCAAGAGTTGGAGGTCCTCTTGTGTTGAGACTGTACCATAGGGCACGAATCCATACTGTACTCGAGACGTCCATGACATACTTAAATCGATAATGTATGTTTACCACCCTAATAATACAGACCACTTAATAACTACTTATGAAACGAATAATTCTGCTTCATCACTGATACCGTCTACGCAATTTAATAGAACAACAGGAAATGACTCTTATGTATCTCAACTACTAGACTACCACAACTTCTGTATTTTGTTGTTTTTTGAAATAATTTCTGTTTTTAACTACATGTTTTTAACTACATACTTTAATCACTTTTGTGATTAACTACATGTGATCAGTGTTAAAATATCTACTCCTCATGACTATTTTTTCCTTTTAATTCAATCCTTATAACCTTTTTACATCTCTAGTTAATCTATGAGGCTTTATACACCTAATTTAACTTTACTACACTTCATGACTTTCAACAACACTCTCAAATAACAGCGTGCAATAAATATCTTTCCATAACGCACTTATTTCTCTTATATGTCCCTTTCACTGCTACCAACATGTTCCATGACTCTATACATACTTAACGTATTATAGGACTCGTTGTTTGTAGAGCGACACCTACAGAAGGCTTTAGAACACGCTACAGGCATTGCAAACCCTCGAATCAACCTGGAACGCGAGAAGATGTTCAAGATAATGAATGGAGACTGTTTCTATCCAATGACAAACTGGCCACTCGATATCCAAATAGTATTTTGGAACAAAGTCACCTCAGACCTGGAAACTTTTAAATTGACAGTATTTTTCCTAGGGAATAATTGCTCGCCATTTGTCTTATTTACATTCCTCATTCTTGGGTTCAAAAGAGACCCACCCAAATTTATTAAACGAATTTATCATATAAAATGAATTACGAAGAACTTAGAATCACATAACAATAGATGGTATTACTTTGACATTCACTACAACCATATGAGATACCTCAATCTACAACTTCTCCCTTACCAGAAACCAAACCGCGACACTATTTTTGACGATATCTGAAGGACAAAGAGCGGACACGAATCTTTATAAACAATACATATTACGGAATAATATAACACATACCTGTAATTTTTAAATGATGTATATGCTTATTTAAATATGTAAATATCAAAATATGTTAATATTGACTCATTTATTAACTATTTAACCCTCACTTTTAATGCAATTCATCGCATGATGACACACCACACAGTTGCCAAGCATGTACCACATTTCTGTACATACTAACAGTCAATGTCTTATACACACACATTAATATTTTTTCCCCTTGTTTATATCTCCTATATAAGTATTTATATGCAATTATTACCTATTATTCAAATTTGTACACATACCAAAATACCACTAGTGTGGCACTCATAAAACAAATGACAGCCACACACTAATAATTCTCATACCACATATATGTAGGACAGAAACAGTCAAATACGTACAATACAAAAATGATACACACTATTACTTACCTTTAGGACAACGAACGAAAATTCACTCCATCAAATGAGAGAAGAGTAACTGGTCCATTCAGCATGAGAACCCTTTTCCCACCAGGCGAAAACTTCAGATATGACAGGGACTTTAAACGATGGGTGGACAACGAAAAGAAAAGAATGCTGACAGCACTGACTGACAAAATGATTACAAACATATCTGACCACGTACTGACAAATGAAGAAAAGGAAGCACTTGGAAAAGGATTGAAGTTTATACCCAACTCACAGAAAGTAGGAAGAGAAGTATACGAGGCCAGTGTGGAGAAATTCAAAAGAAAACTACGACTCAAGATGTTCTTCAAGGAAAGAAAGGAGCAGAAGAGATTGGTATTCTACAAGAAATCCAGTTGGACACCTCCAGAAACAGAGAATGGAAACATACTCGAATATTTTGGTAAGATAGACAGAGATCTAGAGGAGATGTGGAACAGAGAGATACCGAAAAAGAGAAACAATCTGAAGCCAGAGGTATGGCAGGCACTGAAAAACTTACAAAACAACCGAGACATTGTTATCAAAAAAACTGACAAGGGGGGTGGTTTCTGCATCATGAACAAAATAACATACGAACAGAAAGTGAATGAACTGCTAATGGACAGAACAGTATACAGAGAGCTCCAGACTGACCAAACGAATAAGATTGTGAGAGGAATTACTGACATGTCAAAATACATGCTTAAACTTCATAAAATTAACGAACAGACTGCAGATTTCCTTCTTCCCCACGAACCATGTAGACCACCACTATTTTACGGACTTCCAAAAATTCATAAACCTAACATTCCGCTACGACCAATAGTCAGCGCATGCAGCGGACCAACGGACAATCTATCAGAATACCTGACAAAATTCATACAACCACTAGTCGAATCACTACCAGCCTACATTAAAGACAGTATACACTTTCTCAACATGTTACAAAATATACGACTTCAAACTTCGGAATTCATCTTTGTGACGGCTGACGTGACATTACTCTACACCAACATCCCACATAGAGATGGCATAGACGCAGCGTTACACTACTTGAGGCTCATACCAATACAAGATAGACCAACTGACTGCCCATCCCCGGGTATCATAGGTAACCTAATAGAAGAAATTCTATCAAACAGTACTTTTTCCTTTGGTGACAAACACTACCATCAACTGACAGGCACATCAATGGGCACACGAGTTGCGCCATGCTATGCGAATTTATTCATGGGGAAGCTTGACGAACAAATCACTAACCAATTTCCGAACCACATTACTTTCTACAGAAGATTCATTGACGACATATTCTTCATTTTTCAAGGACCCATAGAAGTGTTAGATCAGATCTGTAACTACATGAACACCATTTATCCAACTATCAAATTCACTTTTAATCACTCAGCGACATCAATAAAATTTTTAGACATACTACTGTAAAAAAATGATCAAGGAAACATTCACACGACCATCTACCGAAAACCAACTGACACAATAGGACTACTTCATTATGACTCACATCATCCCACACACACCATACCGGGCACCAAATACAGCCAAGCTCTCAGATACTGCACTTTCATTACAGAACTTAACAACCTAAAAAAAGAACTTAAATACCTAACTATGACACTAGTACTTAGGGACTATCCTCTGCACATCATCAACAATACCATTAAAAAAGCGCTTTATAAAACGCAACATGAACTCATCAACAACAGGCGAGCGCAGGAAAATACAGAACGACTAACAATAATTACACCATATACTCCCATTGGACAACAAATCAACAGCATTATTCTTATTAACTGGAACATGATTGACCCAGACTTACAACTACAGGACATATTTCCACACAAACCACTATCAGTACATACAAACTTAAAATCTATTAAAGACTTACTAATACACACTAAACACCAACAATAAAAACTGTACAAAAAATATCAGCTTTTACTTCAACCCCTCTATCAACATAATCTAAATGGAAACGCAAAACTTTCAATGAACAAAAACTCTGGTTCATCAAGACTCTAAAAACTAACGCAAATTTGTCATCGGCGTTCGAAACCTCGCTTGCCTCAGTCTCTTATTTAGTATAAAAGCCATTTCTAAAACCGCATGTTATTCTGTTTGAACTCTGATACAGAGCGGTGAGTTTAAAATTACTTCAATTTATTTACATTCTTTGGATATTTAGGCGGATTAAGATTCCTATCAATCTTTATACATTTAAAAACACCCTGTATACCACTGTTTATTGATAATTCTAAATTTAACTTTTATAACAACGACAAGCGGATATTTATCATCAAGAAAACATTTTACATCCTCGTCACGATTTAAACCAAGGATAATATTTACTTTCAAAATGGTATGCACACATGTTTTTATTACTTAACTCTCTTTTATTTTATTTGCAATTATATTTGTAGACAATTTATATATAATAATATTTATATGTAAGGGGACTTATATTTTTGTTTTTTATCATTATACTAAGGTTTTAAATATACAGTTTTAATTTATAAATATGTACCAACATGACTATCAATTTGTGTTGCGTGTCTGTGGTACATAATAAATGTCATATGTTATCTATGTGAATACCTACATTGACATTCACAAGTAGATACACAAAGGCCCTGGTCAGAGTTGACCAAGAAAAGAGCAAACTAAGTCTAAGATAAACCATCCCATTACAAAGTCCTGGTGTTTTACAAATTTTGAGCACGTGCTCGTTTTTAGCAAAGTAGTGTCCACAGGGTGTCGACCATTGGTCAGGCGCCAGACCTTCGAAACTCCCTGATGACAATTAATGGTCCTGATGAGAATGTCATCTTGACACTACATGGGTAATTGGATAATAAAACACCTATATTTTAATCATATAGCACTCAATACACCGATGATTGTCATTCTACTATTTGTACTAATATTTCTAGAATTTATATTTGCTAATTTATGCCTATAGAGTTATACTTAACCCATACTGAGTCATTAAAACATTACTCTAACACCTATTTAACACAATAAATGTGTGAAATAGCCAGTGTAATGTATATAATACATATAAATAATATATGGATGTCTTGGAATATATATGTATGTCCATGGGGTATATGTGTGAGCATAAACATGCGTGAGCACACATAAACTCATGTGTTTGTATAAATATATACGTAAATATTTTTTATCAGTTAGTGTTTATGCATATGTATGTATTTATATATATATTTGTAGACAGATACATACATATCTTTATGTATGTGTATGTATGTTTGTGGGTATATATATATATATATATATATATATATATATATATATATATATATATATATGTTGAAGGGTATGTAGATATATACATTTTGTGGTTGTATGTGTACAGCCAAAATGCATAACCACTGCCCAGTACTACCTAGTTTCACATTAGGTGTCCAGTACTACATTATGTGCTTGTGCATATCAGGGTATACATAATGTGTGTAATGTTACTATAAATATACATGATATTTAATACATAATTACTGTCAAATACACTAAAGGTACTACATCTAATATTATTTTTATAGTCACTGCATCTTTTTACTATATATATTTATTACACCTATAACTGAAGCCACACCACACTAACTATATATTAAACGAATCATTCCACTCCAAATATTCTACTAGAGCCCTGTTACATACACCATCTGATAACTACTTAAAAATCGAATAATTCTACTCCAACTCTGTGACATACACCCATACACATCCCTCTATAAAAAATAAGTGAAAACACTGAAATTATATCTAAATGCACACACATGTTATTGTTAATGTATCATTGTCACACTGTTAAAATACTATAATAATGCTAATAAAGAGTTATTAAGCTAATGAGAAATAAAAAAACACAAATTCACATTATTACTAGACACCAAATAACTTAATTCTGATTACCAGCTTCCAACTACTAATACTGTTTTAAAACTAAAAACTCATACTAAAGACACAAGTCACCATAAATATAAGTAAACACTATCTCAACCATACTACACATACAGTTTGTTTAATTGACAAGAGGCTACCTGCTACCTATTTTATAAAACGAATAATTCTTCTCCACTTCAGATACTCCTGTTAACATAACAGTCACATGACATTTTCACAGTTACTCTTATAACTTTTACATAATTTCATATAATCTTAGATTATAAGTTGTAAAATATATATATATATATGTATGTGTATGTGTATGTATGTATATATGTATGTATATGTGTATCTATGTGTGTATGTATATATATATATATATATATAGATTATTAGTTGGAGAATAGATATATAAGAGTTACTATATTAGTGGAATTCTGTTTAAGTTTTCCAGATTATCTAGTTGCAATAAACTGTTATTTTAAAATACATGTTACTGAACTTCTAGTATTCACGTCCAACTTACGTTGCAACAGTTTAAATGACTTTCAACCAATTTTATACTTACACCTCATACCATCAAGACATTTTTCTACAGTAGAGACACACAAGTACACAGCATTGACTGTCTACATCACATACACATCTACTAGACACAAAACAGTTCACAACTCTTACTGACCTTCGTTATACTGCAACAAAGCACTGCACTTATCGACACTCATTTCAACAAAAGTGACTTACAAAAGTGACTTCAAGTTGTACTGAGCCCCACAAAGTGTCCTCTGGTCATAGTGTCAATTATGAAGTCTGTGGCAATCGTCCTGACAGGATACTCTGAGAGTAGTCCTTTTGGGATAACACAATGGGATACCTTGACGAAACACCCTGGTGTATACCCAGAGTGGATCTTCTTTTAGGATGCCTGTCTCGGGCGAGAGTTAGAGATCTTCTTGTGTTCACACTGTACCATAAGGCACGAATCCATACTGTACTCAAGACGTCCATGACACACTTAAATCGATAATGTATGTTTACCACCCTTATTATAGAGACCACATACTTGTAAAACAAATAATCCTGCTCCATAACTGATACTGTCTACACATTACAATCACGTATCTCGACTATTGTGTAATGTTATTGTTTATTTTTACAACATTTTACTTATTATTTTTTAGTAATTTTCTACTCTGTGGCTCTTTGTTTTCCACTAGACATTTGTCCTTTTGTACTTTTATCTCACTCTGCTCAGCTCTGTTTAACTTATTATTCATCCCTAAGGCGTTCACTGCTCGGTGCAGCTTCACTAAAATGCTTTGCATTTACAATAAAAATTTTTCACGTTTTCGTTTTGTTCTATTTTTTTTATAATGTCTTTGTTCTATGTTTTTTATAATATCTTTTTTTATGTCTTCTTTTATACATTTTTTTATCGTGGTATAATAAACGATATTAAAAAAGATAATACGTTTTCTTAAATGTCTTCTTAAACGTTTTCTACCTGCGCCTTTTAACGGAGGTAAATAAACTCTTTCTCTTCCTCTTTTTCTATGCATTACGACGTGTTTGAGGTCGGTTAAAGTAAATTTAAATTGTAAAGTTGTGTTTTTTTAACATGATCAAATTTAGTTTTTTGCATTTGTTTCCTATAAGCTACAAACCAAATGTAAACTTTAAATTTTCTTAAAGTGTTTGCTAAATCTCCTCCTCGTATTTTTCTTCGTCTTTTTAATCGTTTTCTACCTGCGCCTTCTAAAGGAGGTAAATAAACTCTTCCACTCCTTTCGTTTTTTACATAAACTTTTTTTTATTTTACATGCGGAGCAAAAAAATTTTTTAGGCATTGCGTTGCTTTTGAAGATAATCCAAAGCGTAGCCTCCTACGTTTGATTTTAGTAGACGGTTAGCAAAATTTTTAACTTTGGTAAAAAATTTTCCTTTTCCACTATGATGACGTGCACTACCTCTGTAATAACGACGGCGACGGTAATTGCTTCTTCTTGTACGTCAGCGAGCCATTAACACAAGAAATAAAAAAAAAACAAGATTTATGATTTTTAAGATTTTTTTTTAAATAAATAGTCGTTTGCTTATAAAATAATTAATACAAATAGGGTTCGTTTAATAAAAGTAAAAATGTTTTTTATAACAAATTAAGACGATTTAAATTTGGTAGGAATTTAGTTGACTTTATGTTCGTCTCCTACCCCTCTTTCTACAAGTGAAGCTGGATATTGCAAAAACATAACAAGTACACCTTTAAATTGATTTGTAAAATGTATATTGATTTGAAACGAATTATTTCCAGCAATTGTAGCAGGAGGTTTATTGTTGATGAATTTAAAATCGCTGGTGGTGTCAATGACTAAAGGTTCGGTAGTGTTAGTAGTACTAAAGTACAATTTAGGATGTCTCAAAAAACTATCATCGTCACTATTATAAAAATCTGCAAAATTGGTAATGTTAAAAGTAGAGGGTGTTTTTCCTTTAGACCAGGAAGCATAACTTCTCCAAATTTAAAATTTATCGTTTTGTTTTGTCAAATCGTATTCAGTAGTATCATCCGCTGAGTTAACAAATGTTCTTCTGTAATTACAAAAGGGTGATTTTTTAAATAATGTTGCATGTCATTTCAATTGGTGTAAAACAACCTTTGCTTAAATGATCGCTTTCTTTTTTTGAATTAACAAAAAATATAATGCCTAGGGGCACAAGATCTGCTGTTTTTATACTTCCCAAATTGACAGTGACTTCTGTAACATTTTCTACATTGGTGACAATTTGTTCGTAGTGAGCAATACTATTAAAGTATACATTTCGTCTTTTTTACTGTTGAGATATAAAGATTTTTCCAAGGGTAAACTGGGTTTGAGTCTATACGTATTGCAATAAATCATTGGGTTTTTTATAGCCACCCCACATTGGCAAGCGCTGTTACGTCGGCGTCTGTAATAGGTCTCACTCATTCTAATAGTTGATTCATATCATTTTCAATATAAAGTTCCAATCTAATTTGTTTATTTTTTCTAAAATATTCTTTTATTCGAAAAACTTCACACAATAAACTCAAAGGTACTCTAAATTTACAGCCTTTTTCTCCAGTCATGAAAGCATTACATCTATCTCTTAGCGCTGTTTGATAACCAGCAAGAGCAGGAGCAGCTCTGCCTGCTGTATTGAGAGGACGAATGAGTCCGTTAGGGTCTGCAGCTTGTATAAGCGTTTTGGTTTCAGCAAAACTTATAAACCTAAATTAGGAATAATCATCAATACTCTAAAAGGTTTCATATAACTTTTTTTAATCAGCATTGATCTAAAACGATCATAAGATCGATTAATGATAGCGTTGTTAACACAAGTAGTATTATTTTTTGATAATTGGGATAAAATTTGATAGCTTTAAATAAAGCATGAATAAAATTGTTGCAAAGACACACTTTTTTTTACTAATTCATCGTCTGTTGTAGGTGTAAATCTTGCTTGTGTGCTTAAATTTTTATAAAGAAATAAATCAAAAGCCAAATACGAATCTTGTGGATATGTCCATTCGTTAAGTATAGTGGTAAAAGAAATTAAATTATTTATGTCTGAAGTAAGATCGTAAGAAAATTTTTGATTATTACCAGCAATGACTTCATCTTGAGCTTGAGCTGTTTGAAAACCAGGATATTTTTCATTTAAAATAGCTTTATATTCTAAGCTAATATTACCACTTGTTGCTTCTTGCAATAAACGATTTTTGTGGTCGGCTTCTGCCAAAACATCTTCAATAGTAAAACGACCGTTTGTATTGGGTGTATAACGATTGCCGTCACCATCTCTCATATATTTAGCTAATGAACTCATTTTTTTTTAAAAAAGAAAAAATTTTTTTCTATTTATTCATCTTCTGATTCTGAAGTGCTTTTTTTAAATGGTATTTTTTCATTTTTAACGTCTTTTAAAGCGCGAGTGTAATCAAGTTCAATTAAACTTTTTTTATTCAATTTTTTTTGTTTTTTTCGTTATTCTGCATGAGTGGACTTAATAAAATGGCCCTTTGTTGAATAATGCAGTTTCATAATCCGTTTAATTTTTCGACTGCATTGACTTCTTGAAAGCATTGTTAACAGATGTGTAAAGAAGTTGATTGCATTTTAGGTTTTTTTTCAACAATTTTTTTTCTTCTGAACTTTCGATTTCAGATTCTAAATATTTTCGTTTTTTAGGTTTGGGTTTGATTTGTACATTTTTTTTCATTTTCTTGGGAGGTTTTTCGTTTTGTATTTCTCCTTTTTTATTTTTAATTTTTTTGATTCCGTCAATTTCGGATTTCATGTTTAGCAATTCTGATTTAGTAGAATATTGAGTAAGTTGATTTTCTAATTGTTGCATATGATTTTTAATTTGATTAAATTGATCTTTAGGATTTATTTTTGATTCTTGCATCATTTTTTTTTCTAAATTGACTTAATTTTTGTAAAATAGAGAGTGAGAGAAAAAAATAACAATTTTTTTTTTTTTTTATATTTTCTTAATCATAATGAAAAATAAAAGACATTATTATATACTAATCAAACTAGTTAATTGTAAAACGGAACCAATTGAATCTTTAACGTAGGATTAAAAGAAACGGTATAACTAAGATTACTAAAGGTGAGCGGTTCAGCTTTTAAATTGAGAAAAGACCATCTTGTTTGTTTCCAATCGTCTACATCGTTGATATCAAAGGTGGATAACTGTCCTTGAATCGAAGTATTACGATCTTTTGTAAAATCAATATTGGTGGTGACTTGAGTAGAATTAGTATAGTCTAATAAATTAAAAAATGCAACAATTCCAGGAACATAAATTTTGTTCATATACATTCCTCATTGCACAGCTTGAACACATTTAATAAAAATATAAGTGTCTGTAGTTGAAAGAAAATTGGAAACGGTGTTATTAAAGTTACTAATTTGAACGAGAGCACATTTTAAGAAAGCTAGTCTTTTTTTTGAATTTTAAAATCTAGTGACATGACGTTGGTCATATTTTGATCTACTTGCACAATAAAAGGATTGATTTGTTGAGTTAAACTGTATTGATCTCTTTGTAAAAGTAAAGTACTAGGTATAGGATTGTTTCCATCAGGTTGATACATTTTTAAAATGATATTTTTTAAAGGTAAACTGTCTGTCCAAGTTTGTACAATAGCACCATCGCTCATTTTTTGATAAATGAATTGCCCACTAAGCGAAGTGCAACAAAATATTATTCTGTTGGATTATATCCTTGTAATAAAGTTTTGACACTATTTAACCATGTTTTATGACTCGGTGTAGTAGCTCTTTCGAAACTAGTTGTAGTGACAAGAGGTACTTTGATGGTATTTGAAAAAATAGGTTTGCTTTGTTCGCATTATATTAAAACTTCAATAAAAGTTTCTGCGCTATATTTAGCAATTAAAGAGCTACGTATGTCCATATTTTATAAATGTCATCAGGTAAGTTTGAAGGTAATACTTGAAAGGGAGTGCCTTTTATTTCGGGAGTACCAATAGGAACATTATTCCATGTGTAACTGGTATCATAATCTGAATAGGAGTTACTTTTCATTTCAGAATAGGCGTTACTTTTCATAAGTAATCTGCTAATTTTCATGGGTGATAATAATTTTCTTTGAAAGGATGGTAAAGAAAAAAAATTATAATAATTTGAAGTTCCGTCTATAGGATCAGGAATGCATGAAGGCACACCCTTTGCTTTATTTGTAAGATATTTACTAAGCATGTTTAAATTGGGCCCCTTCATAAGTATGATCGTCAAAAGTCAAGTTATTTAAATTGAGATTGAGTAAATTGTTTGTCATGTTTAAACTTTCGGTAAAAACATCCATCATTTTCTCTTTCAGGCCATATGACTTGATCTACGTTAAAAAAAGGTAAAGGTAAAGAAGCTGACAGTATATTTTTTAAAGTATAACGATAATATTTTCTTTTGGATGTGAGAGAAAAATAAATTTGATAAAAACTTGTTAATAATTCTGCAGGTTCTACGCCTAAATCAGCTGCTGTAACATAGATAAGTTTTGTACCAAATCCAGTTGGAAAAGCAGTTGTAAAAGCAGCTTTGATAATATCTACAATTTGTGGTAGTACTATTTTTTCATTGGTATAAACTCCAGGATAAAGTGGGTTTTTAGTGTCGCCATAATCGTTCCAAGTTTTCCATAAAGATTGAATACGAAGATTGACATTATAAGGTGTGTTAAAATCGTTAAGATTAGTTTCTACGTTATATAGGTTGGCTTTAAAGGGTATTGTGTTGGTGTTGGTTATTATTTTTAATAAAAAGAAAGCAAGTTGCCACGGTACAATGTGTTTCATTTTTAATTTTGTGCTTTCTGCAACAGGTAAAAAGTTATTAAGATACACATCCAGATCAACACTAAGAATATTATTGTCGGCGGTTAAATTTATTCCAGTTAAAGCCGGATTTTTATAATTGGGTTAGAGAATATTATGAATTAAAGGTCGAACAAAGGTTTCTTCTATACCGTTTAGAATAATTTGTCTTTCGGGTGAAATAGTTGCTATTTGTGCGGCGGTTAAAAGCGGATGTTTTGCATAAATTAAATAATTTTTACTAGCGTGAGTATTTAATGATAAATTGTATATGTTGTCGTATAGAGAATTAGTAGTCATATAATCAAATTGTAATAATTTTGTAAAATCTTCTAGAACGTACATACTTTTTCTATTTGAAAAAAAACCGAAATAAGATAAACCTCTTTCTTATAAAGGCGAGATCACGCTTAAGGTAGATTGAATAGGTTATAAAAATAAGGATTTCTTGCGTATTCGTTTCTTTTTTTATAATACCATAAAAAATTATAATTGGTTCTATTACTAAATGGAGAAGTATTGACGTTAAATAAATTTTGTTGAACATTGTTGTTGCTATCTAAACTAAACTTATCATGGATAAATCGATTACAGCTGTTTTGTATCGAAGCTCAGTTGAACGATCAAATAAATATTTTTGATTAAAATATTTCTTTGGTGAAATTTTACCATCTTTGTTATAATAACTTGAAAAAAAGTCTGAAAAATATAAAACTCTATTTAATTTAGAATTATACAGTTCCAAGTTTCTAACAAAAAAATCATCTTGATACGCGGTGGGTGTCATAACTCCAAAGAGTCTACCTCCACCTGACGCATTAAAGGTCCACATATAACTCAAATGATCGGCGTCCATGTTTTCCATATCTAATATGTCATAGCGAGGAAACGTGTCACCTGGTAAGGGTATATGATTGGTGTACAAGACAACATATTTAGTAACAAGACAAAAATATTTTATGTGTTTTGTAGGATTGCTAATCATATCGCTTTGAATATCTGATAACATTTTTTTATAGCAGGTTTGGATTCCATTCTTAATCAGTAATTGTTTTCAGAAAACGATAGGTTTTCGTCTACTCGAGTTAAATTAATGGAAACATCCATACTCGCTAAATGTAAAATGGTAATATTTTTAAATGTGAGTTTGTCAATATCGTTGGGATTTAACGGTAAACTAAAATCATTCAAGACATTATAATGCATGCTAGCTTCATTTTTATTTTTAATTTCGCTAAAATAATAAGTAGTACAATCATATTTATTTAAATCTAAAACATCGTCAAACGTTAAATTGTTCATTTTTTTTTTTTTTTTTTCTTGCAGTCTTTTCTTCAAAGGTTTTAAAAAAGTATTAACTTATTCGCTAAAGTTTTTATAGTAAACGTCTTTATCTTCTTCGTTAATAGGTAATAAATCTTCTTGTTTTACTTTAAATGTTGTATTTAAATTGCCTACTACTCCCATTTTATAAATATAAACGGGTAAATAACCTTCTCCTGAAGGGTTAGAGCGCTTAGAGATTTTGATAATAATAACTTTTTTGGTAGTGTCCCAATAGGGTTGATTACGAGTAGACGATTTGCTAAAGGTGTCTCTGGGATCTATTTTATATTTTTTCAAGTAACATTCAGTTCAAACGGATAGAGGTTTATATATTTTTAATTTTTTGTTTTTTTATTCTTTTTCTGCTCGATGTAATATGTTGGAAGAAAAATGAAGACCTCGTCTTTTGTCGTCGCGGTATTGATCAACTAAACGAAGAGCTTTACCTTTGGCGTCGTCAGCATCCGAATCTTTAGGAGCTATTCCACTCGTCACTCTTTCTTTTTTGTTGAGTTTTTGTTCCATGTCCTCGATATAAAAACTCTAATTGTTTTTTTAAAGTTCGCCTTGTTTTCCTAATTTTTGATAAAGTTGTTTTAAACGTCCTATTGTCGATTCGGCCAAGTAAGCTTTTCTATAATTTTTAGAACTAAAAGGAACAATGTTTTGTTCATAACACCTTCTTCCATTTTGTTGTAAAAAATCTTTCCACCTTGATCGGTTTGCAAGTAGGTAAAAGTTTTATCGTCTCTTTTAATGTCTTCAAAATTATGTCTAAAACTGCTAAGCACTTTATCGGCAGTTTTTTTACTGGTGACTCTCAAATACACTTTTTGAGATACTCCATCTACCACAACTAAACAAAATTCAGACCGATGAGGAGCAAAATTTAAATTAAAACTGTTCATGTCGGCCAAGTCAGCTCGAAAATATTGTCGAGGTCTATCGTATAAATATTGATGCGTTTCGTAAACATAAGGTTTCCTAGGCTTTCCTAGGTTTTCTTTTTAACGTTGACATCCGTTGTTTTTTTAAAAAGTAGAGTGACGTGTGACCAAGCTGTTATGAGACCGTTCCATTTGGCATAAATGGAACTTTCTAAAAGGCGCTCTTAATTGTTCCTAAAATTTTAAATCGGTTGGATTTTTTTTTAACTGTCCAATTGTAACAAAACTTTTTTAATTTTGGTTACGTTTGTTAAAGCAAACAAACGACTCGATAATTTGGTGAGTTGATCTTCTACAAGGTTGTCAATAGCATCTCTAAAGTTTTTGTTCATTTTTTTTAAAAAAAAAAGTTTTTTTTTGTTTAAATGACTTTCGTTCTTTATCCTCTGCTCTTTTTCTCATTGATCTCGTTTCTAATGGTTTTCTTTTTATTTCTATTGTCAGTCGTTCTTTTGTACTTATGCTAGTTTCGCTATCATCAGTTGTAGTAGTGCTAGCAGTAGCTCCTATTGGTTCTGGTATTGCAGTAGCACCTAATAATTCGGGAGCAGTTTCAGGTGTTTCAGTAGGTTCAGTTTTAGCTGTTTCAGTAGGCTCTTCTTCTTTTTTTAGTTTCTATTGGTGCTAAATAGGATTCAGATGATCGTGGTTCTTTTTTGGGTGAAGGAATATGTAATAATGAAGACTTTGTTAACGGATGAGTAAATAAATAAGTTTTTTTAAAATTGGTAAGAAGTTTTGTAGCGTTGGCAAAATTTTCAATATTATTAGAATCCATTTAAAAACATTTTTTTTAAGATAGTAAAACTGAATTTAAACGACCAAGTTGAGAATTATACATTGTACCCATTATCATCAACATTTCGAGTAAACTTTTTTCTTTGATTGTATTTTCTGTGCTGTAAAATTGATTTGAATTGGATTTAATATGTTGCAATAATCCAAACGCACCTCTTTTAGCACAAGTTTGTTCTACATCTTCTTTTAATAGTACTACATCTGTTACATCTCTAAAAGCTAAAGAAAATACAGGGTTGAAAAAAGTTTTAAATGTTAAATAGAGCATAGTTTCTCCGATTGGTTTGTTGGCTAATGCGTTTTTGTCATAGTTATTTAAATTCGAACATAAATATCTTTATTATGCAGTAAATAACTGTTCACTTGAATGTATTCTCTCAAAATTTCAAATTTAAAACCTCGAAACATTTTGCCATATTGTATACATCTTTGTTAAATAATGTCTTTTGTTTCTGATAATATTTCAAAAGCTCTCTTTCCACCAAAACTTTTATCGGTTATGGATTCGCTTTCTATAAAACTAGAAGTCATAACAGTGTAAGGATCTCGAGCTAGAGAGCCAGCATATACACCTTCGGATGTTAATTTAATTTCGTTTCGGAAGGGTATGTTGTATTTTTTAATAAAACTCCACAATTTCGCAAAAGTAAGTTGTCTTATTTGATAATAATCGGCTGCTAGTCTCATGCTAGCTACAGAGTGAGAAGAGGTTAGTAAAGTTAAAAATTCGTTAGCATAAAAGGAATATTGTTTTGGATCGTTTATTTTTTGAAAAGCAAAGTTGGTGACATTGTTAATAATACTGGCTGTGGATTCTTCTACATCTACAACATTGGCTTGATATAAAATATAAATTTTTAAATTGTTCAGAGTGGCTTTTTCGTTTCTCGGTTTATAAACGCGTAAAGAAATTTGATGTGATCCAAACCGATAATTGACTTGATTTTTACACATATCGACGAGATGTTTAGGTAAGTTGGGAATTTTTTTTACAGATTCGTTTTTATAAAGCTGTTCTAAAATTTCGCTCGAATTGGCTGTTTCGTGAAAAATTGAAAACTTACTAAGAGGTGTCAAAGTATAAAATTTTTTATGAGTTGATGGAATAGTGTTTAAAGTAGTAGAACGCGGTAAAGTGTTTAATGTAGATTAAATAGAGGAGGGAGGCGTAGTAGAAAGAGAGCTGTCTTGAATAGGAAATTTTTTTAAAATTCTCATCATTCTTAATGATTCGCTTATGTTTCTTTGATCAATTTGATCAATGAATTCGCCTTCCTTATTCAAATTTAAAATGATTTTAAAAGCATAAGCATCTCCTCCGACGTTGAGATATGTTTTCCATTTTTCTTGATCGCTTATTAAACTTGTAGCCAGATTGATGTTCAGCATAGTATCTAAAGGTAGCAAAGCATTTAAATTTTGTTGAAAGCTTACTTCACCAGCGATTTGATTTTCGAGATTGATGGTATCAGCATAATTAAGAAAAGAGGGTAAATCATATCTTAGGTTAACTTCTGTGTTTTCTTGTTCATCCCTTTATAATAATAGGCATTTTTGACTAATACTTTGTATTTTTGGCTAATACTTTGTAGGCATTTTTGGCTAATACTTTACGTAAAGTTAAAAAAGGAGACTCATGATAAGGTCTATATCTATTCATGTTTCATAAAAAGACAAATTATTTTGAAAATACAATTCTTTTTGATAATAATCAACGTCAAACTGCTGTCTTAATAAATCGATTACAGTTTTTGTAGGTTGTATAGTGTCGAATGAGATTAATTTATTAGCATAATAATTTATAATTTCGTGATAAAGTTTAAAACGAGTAGAGTTGAAATATTCTTTTAAAACGTCGTAATTGTTATAAACAAAGGCTGATATAGCTTGATTTTTATCTTTCATTTTTTCTTTTTTCATGATGACTTTTCCGTTTTCGTTAAATTTTGGATACGGATATAAATATTCTTTAACAAAGAGTTTAATTTCTATACAAACGTATTCTTGAAAAGCGTTTTTTATTTGATGTCTTTCGTGATCTGATAAAAGTTCGCATTTTAACATTTTTACAGCATTAAAACGTGTCAAAATTTCTTTTATCCATATTTTAATTTCGTTTTCGTCAATGCCTTTTCTTCTATTCATTTTGGGAATAAAAATTTGTCCTCGAACAGCCAACTTTTATCTCATGGCTTGACGTTTACTCGTTTTGTTTAAAGGATTGCATAATTTGTAATCGTTTTGTAAAATTCGTTAAAATTCTTCGCTTTCCCAATCATTCAGAATCAGAACTGGGTACACCGTCTGAAGATTCATCTGAAGATTCGTCTGAAGATTTGTCTGAAGATTCGCACACTGCATATCGTTTTTGTCTTTAAATATCTTCGAGTAGTTGTTTTGCTATTTCGCTTTCACTGCATTTTCTTTTTTTTACCGAATTTCTTTTTCCTTATTTATATCGTTTTTATCTTCTTCGTTGGGTTTATTCTCCTTCTCTTGATTATAGTTGTTGTAATGAGATTTGAGATAATAATGATTTTTTAATTGGGGAGCCTTGACATAGAGAAAAGGATTGGCTAACTAACAATTTTTTTGTTAACGCTCATGTCTTTATAATCAAAGTCTAATTAGCCTTGAGCGTCTACTGGAATAAATACTTTTTGTTCTTTACTCTTAATCTGCGTTCTCAAGCGTGCTACCAAAGAGTTTCTTTTAAATAAAGCCAAATGTCCGTGTTGATTAGAAGTTTCTTTATATAACAAATCGCTTATAACGTGATGATGCATTTAGCCAGTAGAAGGAAAATTCTCAATCTCGCTGTTGTTATCAAAAGAAATAATTCATTTGTAATGAGACACTAAATTGTTCCAACATTGACTGGCTTTAGAAAGTACAGAATGAGTTATGGTAATGGTACCTACTCCGTGATGAGAACCGCTAGGTCATGCATTAGTATAATGTTGACTTTAAGCAAAAAGCACTAATATCATCGAATAAAAGTGTTGTTTTTAATAGTCCATAATTGCTATTTTGAATACCGTATTTATCTTTGGAAAAACCAATGGCTCTCTGTATTACTGAATCTAAATTTTCTGGACTGTTAACTGTTATAATATGATAAGCTTCTAAATTATTTTTAAAAGATTCGATAATATTTTTCCATGTTTTGTGTTGAGATTCACTAGGTTCTCTCATTTGTATCACAAATAACATTTCTGCATCAGGAAATTTTCCACAATGTAATAATTCTCTGGCCATTTTCCGCTGTTTGTAGTTCCTGTAATAATTGTATTTTCAGGAGATACATCTTGAGTAGGTTTAAAAATGTTAAATTTAACTTGTGAATTGCTTTCTTTGTCTTTGAGTTCAGTTTCTTTTGATTTTCCTTTTAAGTAAAAATCATGAAAACCTTTTTCGTTTAATATTTCGGTTATAAATCTACCATCTTTTTTTTCTAACGGTATCTCTGCAGGTTGTTCTAAAGTTTCGAGTTTTTGTTCAAGAGGTTTTTCTTCTTTTTCTTCCATTTTTTATATTAATAAAAAAAAACAACTTTTTAATTTATATCTTTTTTTTTACAAAAAACAATTTACAAAAAACGGTCTAAAATAATTTTTTTAATGTACATTATTGGTATGTTATCCAATGCGTTAAGTAATTGTTCTTTTGTCCCGTTACGATTCCATATTTTTAACATGTGAAAACTTTTTTCTTCGATATATCTTCCACAAGGTTTCCAATTGATCGCCAATCATCTTGCTAATTCTGTTAGTAATATAGTGTCTTCTATTAAGTTATGATTGGTTTTTTTTTCTCTAAAAAACAAGAACAATTATAATGTATTCTATTAAAATTTTGACAATGCTCACAATTTTCTTCATAACAGCCTAGATAACATACAAAACTTAAATATTCAAGTAAACATTCTGTACAACAACTTAAAAATGCTTCAGAGATTAACTCGCCTCCGTTTAAAGTGATTACAATTAAACGAGAAGTAAAAAATCCTTTTTTATCGGGATAGTATTGAACTTCGTTTTCTGTATTTTCTACGAAATAAAAATTTTTTAAATCAACTTCTTTCAACTTGTGTTCTAGTTGTAGGGTTGTTAATTTTTGATCAAAAAAACAAAACTCCATTTTTTTATTTGCAAAAAAAATTTTACAAATTTATATTCTTTTTAATATCGTATAATAAAGGTGTCAAAACTTTTCGATTAAACATCGCCATTGTATGATAATGCTCTGATTCTTTTAAAATATTTTTTTCAATTTGAAGTAAATTTTGAATTTGTTCATCGCTACAAAATTTTTCTATATCAGGTAAAACTTTTAAATTGGCTTCTCGTATCGGTTCCAAAAGATAATGATCTCGAATTTCAGTCATGACTCCGTCATCAAAAGCATAATTTTTTTGTGTAAATCTTTTTAAAAAATCAATAGTGTGCGTTTGTATTTTAACTTGTTTGTAATTGACACTCATTCTATTTTGTTCAAAAGGTTGATTTTCTTTTATCACGGGAAAAGGAAGTTCTCTACACAATCTTTTAGCAGCAAAGGTATCAAAGCCGTTAACATAATTTGAAAATAAGAGTTTAGAATTGGGTACTCCTTTAGCTCTCTTTTTGTAATAGTTTTCTTTTTCTTCGTCTCCGTTGACGCTGTGAACACTATAACATATAGGTCCCATAGCAAAAGCTTGAGCTATGTAATAAGAAGGAGGTATTTAGTTTTAAAAATGATCAGTTTCTTTGGTGTAAAGAGTGGAATAAAAAGGGTGAGTTTTTTTATAATTTGAATAATCCATCCAACGATCGCCAAATTTTGAAAAATAAATCCATTCTCCTACTTTTTCGCGAAACGATGAAGAAAGTGTTTTTTTTTTTTCTTTTGAGTAATAAAAAACAACCAGAATCAGTGTCTGTTACTACCGAAAATTTTTCTGCTCCATGATTTCTTATTACTTGTCCCGATTCCCAACTAAAACGTCCTACGTTCAGTTTAGCATAAGATAAAATTTGTGAAGCCATAATACGTAAAGATTTATTAATGAGTTTGCATTTTTCGCTGGTTGTTAAAATGAAAGTATTTTTATGATCTTTTGTTTTTAAGAGTTCAAAGACATCTTTTATTTCATAATGTTTGTTTTCATCGTGAAATAAAATACTTTTAGTTTTGACGTCACTAATCAAATTAAAAAGATTTTCTTTAAAATAAACGTCGTATATTAAATCGACAGTGTCGGAATAATCTAAACATACTTTTTTTTCAAAACCGTCCATTTTATATCTTTTAGGTTCAACACCAATTAACATGGGTCTGTTATATAATAAATTTTGAAAATGAAAAGGAAGTAACAATTTAATATTTTCATCCGTTTGACCTTCTCGAATTAAAACATGGCGAATGTTTTGAAAATTTTCAATGATGTTTTGAAATGCTTTTTCTTCGTGATTGATAAAAGAAGTATTTAGTTTTTGCGCAGTTTGTTGACTTAATGTCCCGTAATGTCCGTAAATTTGTAATTTGCAAGAAGCATCGACACTTTGTCACCCTTTTTAATGGTTTCTTTTCTTTTTTCAGTATTTCTTTTTACCATTTTTTGAGCTAAAGTATAACGCCATAAAGGAAGTAATTTGTAAATTTTTTCAGCAACACATTCACAACACGTAGTCAACCATATTAAAGTGTCTAAAAATTCACACGTTTCATGCAAACCTAATTTCATGACCAATTTAATGGTTTTGTCTTTTTCTATAGTATATTTTCCATTGTTTTTGAGATGACGTTTAGATGCAATTTCAGTTGGAGAATAATTTTGTAATGATGTAATTTCTTTTTCTACCATCGTTGAAAAACCTCCTACTTGATCTTGATACTCTGGTTTCATGGTAATTTGACAATGGACAACAGCACTAGTTGAAAATCCGTTTAAATTAACGCGGTGATATTTTCGAATCACATCCTCTAAAGTAGTACATTCCAAATCAAAAGAATATTTCATCTGAAAAGGTAAAGGTTTCAATTAAGCACCACCGTACTGACCATTTTCGTCCATAAAAATTAAACAACATAATAATAAACTGTTTAATTTGAGTTCTTTTATTTTAGGTTAAATTTATCTGTATCAATGGCGTATTTTTGTGTACCGTTGGTTGACATGCCGCCTCGAATACTCTTTTGAATCGTTTTTTGATGTTCATTGGTTAGAGGAAATTGAACAGGAATTAAACTAATGGCAGAATTTAATTAGCTTATATAACTAAAAATACTAACATGATTAAGAATATAAAATTTTGTAAATTCAAATGTTCTTTCATCAAAGTCAATCATAACAGAACCTAATACTATAGTGTCGAGCACAGTATAAATATGAAATAAGGATTTTAAAGTTTTTAAATTTAAAAAATTCCACAATTTTTAAACGCCTTCATAAGCTTCCTTGATTTTTTTCATTTTCTCTTGCACATCAAAGGACTTCATTAAATCGTTTTGAGCAAATAATTCAATAGGTGGAAATGTTTTATATTCAAAGTTTAATAGTTCGTCTGTTATTTGTGAGTAAGGAAATAATGTTTTTTCAATAAAACAGTTTTTAAACTCTCGATTGTCAGTTAAATGATTAATTTCAGGATGAAAAGGTCGTAAATAATGCAACATGGTGTTGACAATTTTATTTTGAGCTTTTTGAGATAACATACTACTGGCTAGTTCTAAGCAACAATTTAAAATTTTCAAGCTATCCACAATTTTAATATGTTTACCAATGCAGATAATATTCACTTTGCTCACATTTTTAGATATAACAAAAACATCTTCCATGTTGCTATATTTTATAAAAGTGTTAAAAGGTGTTGTTTCAGATTCGGCCAAATGACCGTATAACGGAATATCCAAAAAAATTTTTAAACCTTTTACAATCATAGTACGGTTATCAAAAAAACGTTGTGAGCAAAAATAGGGCAAGACAAATGTTGACTATATCTGCCTAAATTTTTGTTGCAATAATCATGATCTAATCCATAAACTTGTCCTGAAAAATGATCGTGATCAATAACTAGATAATCTTCAAAAGCGTTGAGAAAAAAATTACATTTATTTAAAACTTTTTCTTTATTTTTTTCATCTTGAATAAAATCGGATAAACTAATTTTTTTTTCAAATTGTTTATTAAAAGAAACCAACATGCAATGATATCATAATTCGTAGACATGTTGCTTCAACTTTCTCATGAGAAACAAAAAAAATAGGTTATCTGTATTTTGACTGCCTACTTCGTTGATACATTTGCGAAAGATTTTGATTAAAAAGTAGGGATCATCTAACATGTCCATACATTCTTGATCAAAGTATATTTCGAGTTGATGATCAGTCATGATAAGGGAAGCCAATTGTTTCATATAATCTACAAGTTCTCCACTCGTTATTCTTACATAATCACTTAACAAACCGTTGGTGGCAAGTAGGTATTCAAATTTTTTTCACCATCTACAACAAATGTAAAACAAACTTGATACTTGAAATAAATCTTGTTTTATTTTTTCCGCATCATTGTTAATTAAATAATTTTGAACATTCAAAGGTTACATGAACAATTCTAAACGACCTACTCTTTGAAACATAATATTAACAAGTTGAATTCGTTTGTCGTTATAAATACGAAATTCGTTATGATTTATCTTTCTATTTCTTAAGGAGTCATGCGAGAAAATTTATTTTTATAAATATCAGATTGATGTATTTTGTCTGCAGGGTATTTAAAAATAGAACATAAAGGATTTTCTTCTTGCCATATTAAATTTATTTCTTCAGATGATATATTCAAATTTTGAAAACACGGTAAACATATTTCATAAGCAAGTCGAACCAAAGTATCAGCTAAAGCTATTAAATCATAAACTCATAACTCCATTTTTAATTTTTCATTATTTTCACGAGTTGAATTTAACTTTTCCCACAATATGCGTCTGTGTGTTTTGTGAAGTAAAGAAACTCCTGGTTGAAAATAGGCAGGTAGACACGTTAAAGGATTTCTTTCTAAACTTTTAACAGTATTTTCATAATAAAAAATCCATTGAGTGATCACGTGTCATTGTTCATCCAAACCAAAACATTCTCTCGCTAATGTTTCATGAATGCATTGAATGACGATGGAATAACAATGATAACTCAACTCAGATAAAGGTTTGACTTTGAAAATGGCATTTTCTTGAGACTTTGTAATACTCGTTTCACAATCAAATGTCATTAAAAAAGAAAACAAGTTTCTAATTGTACACATAAACGAATTTTGCGGACGATAGTGACTAATGCAGTCGTCGAATGTAAACTTTGTCCGCATTCCGAACATTGAAAAAGAACACGTGACTTGTTAGCAGAAAAATGTACTGTAGAAAATTTTTCATTTAACTTGCTTATAGCATGAAAAGCATTGTTTTTTTGAAAAATACAAATTTTTATAGTGTTTTTTGTATTTTTCCGATGATTGAGTTTATTTCTCTCCTCGTCATTAATAAAAACTCTTTGAGAATCTTGATCGCCTTTGGTAATGTTTGCGCTTTCGTATACCACTTTTAATAATTCTGTAAGAGTACTTTTATATTGCCATTTTAATTTAGAATGCAATAAACGAATTTTGGTATTACTTTTGTGAACGGCAAAAGTTTTAATGTTAATAGATTAAAAGTATTTTCGTTAGCAAAACAGTGACACATATCAATTCCAGTTTAAAATGACATAGTTTTAGATTTTTCTTTTAAATTTTGTAAAACGTTTTTCCAAGCTAGAATATTTTGTTCATCTTGATCTTCAAAAAGGAATTGTAAAATATTTTCTTCCGATTATAAATCGGTCGCATTTTTTTCCGAAACTTTTTTATTCCATTCTTTAATTGTGCACACATTCCATTGGCGAATCAACAAAGACATTAGAAAAGCAGAATAAAAAATATAATCCTGGTTCAAACAAATACCATAATCTAAAAACATTTTTTTTTTTTTGTTCATAAGAGAGTTTAGTATAAGATTGTCGTTTTAGTGAATTTAGCCATTGTGTTATAGAATGAGGTCTATTCCATTCACCAAACCATTCGTCTACATTAATTTCTTTGCTTGCTTTTTGTTGTTTTTTAAATAAAAGTACTTTTTGTTTTTTTTCGTAATATGTTTTATTGTGTTTTTTCTTTTTTCGAATTTGTTCATCTGATTTGTTTTCTTTGCTCTTCTTTTGTTATTTTTTAAATAAAAGTATTTTTTTATTTTTTTCGTAATATGCTTTGTTGTATTTTTTCTTTTTTTGATTTTGTTTATCTGTCATGACCATTTTTCTTTTAAAACCTGACAATTCAAAATTTCATAATTTCATCATTGATATTTCTGTTAAATTGGATAGAGATTTGATTTTAATATTACATAACCGTATCAACCTCTATCCACTATCGTTTTCTAAAATATTAAAAACAGCAGAAACATTGGCATCTTGAATAAAACGTAAATTAGTCGGTCCTTCTAAAGGTTTTATAAAATAAACAGGCGAATTGTTTTAACAACGTTTCATTATTTTACAATAACCATCTTCTATAGATTTGCAACATAAATTAACAATATTATAACCAATTAAGAAATTTTGAAACAAGTCAGCAAAATGAATGCTGTTTTTCATTTGCGTTTCAAAACCTTCCAATGTTTTTTGTTCTACGTGATAAACAATTTCATTTGGACTTTGAGTTTCTGAATAAAGTTGTGATTCTTCCTCAATATCTTCATCTTTATAATCATCTTTGATGAAAAAAAAATGTTTAGTGTATATACTGTTATTACTAAATTTAGTTTCCTCAGTTTGATATTCAAATTTCATTTTTTTATATCTAAAAAAAAATTACATGTATTTTTTATAAAATTCCAAAACATCTGAATCAACAGTGATACTTTTAAATATTTTTCGAAATTCTAATTTATTATTAATAATTATAAAAATATCAATAATATTACAAACTCGTGATAAAGAAACATAATAAAGACTATTAATAAATGCTTTTGAATTAAATTGAACAACTGCTTTATTCATTGTACTTCCTTGAGTTTTATGAACAGTAAAAGAAAAAGCTAATTTTAAAGGTAAACCCGATCTTGAGCCTACAACAGCATGAGAGCAATCTAAAATCTCTTCTTTAACACATTCAATTTTGACTTCCTTTTATTCATGTTAACCCAAACAGCATTATTTTCTATTAAAACGACTGTACCAATAGTACCATTGCACAAACCTTCCTCCACATTGATATTTCTCACAAGCATAACAATAGCACCTATTTTAAGATAAACAGCTGCTGGAATCTGAAACGAACATTCTATATTTGGATTTTTAATTACATCTTTAGCATAAAACCAATAACCTTCGTATTTTATACTCTCCATTTTTTTATTATTATAAACATCGACTTCCATATTTCTAAAAAACAATCTCGTATATTTAGTGTTCAAATTTTCATCTGTTTCAAAACAACGCGTCATAAAATAATCAATAGTTTGGTCTGAAACTTGTCCAAAACGTATTTCATTTAAAGCTCCAAAAAATAAAGCATTCAGTTAAAACCATAACTTTCATCATGTATTGTTGCCATATTTTAGATTTAAAAACAAATTCTCCTTTGACAGGTGGTAATTAGAAAAAATCACCACAAGCAATAACTTGTATACCACCAAATAATTCATCATAACATTGTTTCATTTCACAAGCTATTAAATGTAATAAATCCGATGTTTAAGCGTTAATCATTGAAAGTTCATCATTAATTAAAACATCAGTTTCCAACCACGTTTTTTTAATGTCAGGGTGCATATGATGTTTATAAAAATCTAAACTTTTAGCACCAGTTTCTATACCAGCAAAAGCATGTATAGTGACACCATTTAATAAATGAGCTGCTTTTCCTGTACTTGCAGTAATATGTATTGTTTTATAAATTTGTATACTTTGAGCAATTTCTTTGACGATATAATTTTTTCCACATCCAGCACCTCTAGTAATAAAAAAATTCTTTCCTTCATCAAGCCATTTAAGCGCTTTTTGATGTTGTAAAGATAACATTTTTTTTATTTTGGTGAAAAAAAATAAATTTATTTTGAATATAAATACATAATAGCATATTTTACTAAAAACATCATAAAAATAATGTTCTGTTCAACAATTTTTTCCACTATAGATGATAAGTTGTCTTGTTCATTAACAATCGACAAAAACTTTATAGCCATCATTTCATCTTCTGTTAATAGGTTTTTTTGTTCACTTAATAACTTGAGCATTTTTTTATTATCATTTTTTCTTATTTTATTCATCTAAAAAAAAAATTATATATAATACATTTGATCAAAACATTTTTCACAATATATAAAAATTTTTTTTTTTTTTTTTGAACGTATAATCTAACTTTGTTGCTGCTTTAAGAAAAATAAGATACTGAGACAAAGACAACAGATAATTCATTAGCTGTTATTATTATCTCAGTATCTTTATTTTATTCATCTAAAAAAAATTGACATTTTTTAATTCAAAAAACATTTATCACTCTGACTGAAATAGATAAAGTAAAAAATAAATATGCTTTTATTATAAAAAAATTTTTTTACATGTCCCTATATAAAAAATGTTTATATTTCCTTTCATAATCAATAAGTTCTGATTGTATAATCGCTTTTTTGTTTATTTGACATTTAAAACACAAATTTTTATTTTGACATGAATATAATCTTAAACAAAGAATTTCCCTTTCATGATATTTCCTAGTTTTTTTTAGCAAAACTTCTGACAAACTAATTTTTTTTGCTGTGTTAGGGTTAGGATTAGGGTTAGGGTTAGGGTAAGGATTAGGGTTAGGGTTATACACACATTTCACGTTTTTTACAAATAACATGGAGTAATGTTTCCATACAGCCTATTTTTTTCGCAACTTTCTCACATTCCTCTGAATCGTGTTGAGTTAAACCATATCCTGAAAACGCTATTGCTGATAAACATTGTAACATAATTTCTTTTTCAATTGCTAAGGTTATTTCTTCTGAATAACTGATAACACGTAATTCTTCTGGTTTGATTTGACGAACTTCTTTTACAAAATCATCAAATTCTTCTTGAGACATTTTTTTACGATTGATATCTTCCAAACACCCCAATTTTTCAAAATCTCTACAAACATTATTGTAAATATCTACTCCTATGAGTTCAAAAAATCGAGATGCTAGATCTATGTTCACAATTTTATTATTAACGATACCAAAACTTCCATCTTCATTTTGAACAATTTCAGCTTCATAAAACACATCCATTTTTTTTATTATGTAACCTAAAAAATAATTACAAAAAATTTATTTATAATACAGTATATTTTTTAAATATTTCAAGTACAGTTTCTTTAATATTTTTTTCGTAAATATATCGATGAATGAAATCATAAGTTTTTTTACAACTTTCACAAACATTAAAACCGGTAAAATTTTCTATTGGACAAGATTCTGCTTCTACCATTAACCTTCGTATCGTTGGACTTTTATCGTGAATAGCAGCTGTTTTTAAAAATAATAAAGTGATTAGGGGCTGTTTAAATAATACGCGATACTTTTTTGTTGTTTGTCTAACACCCCCTCCCCTATGTGACATTTTGTGGCATTTTGAAGAACCCCCACCCCAACACCCTGTGTGACGTGGCAAAAAAAAAAATTTCATAAGTTTATATTTTAATTGTAATAGTTTATTTTTATAAAAAAATGCAATTGATGAATATCTGTCTAAAACCTAAATTTGTTCCCAAATCGGACTTTGACCTTCAAGTATTGGAGTTCCATGTTCTTCAATAATTTTTGAAGGCCAGTTGAGGTCAGAGGTATCGACATCATCTTGATCATACGACTCAATTGTTTCTTTGTCCGAATTTAAAAAGACACACATGAGTTCAGATAGACGTTGAGCAGCTTAGCGTTGAGGTCAAATTTTTTGAATTTCATTCGAATATCCAATACTTGAGCAAACTGTTTTGTGTTGTTTCATTGATTTGATAGTTGCAAAATATAAATTGCAATTGGTACAAATTCTTTTTGGTAAGGAATTTTGAATACTTGGACATGAGTAGTCGAGTGGCAATCCATTGGGATACTTTTTTGTAACTGTCGTGGGCAAAATCGTTTTGCAAAGTGATAAGTTTAAAAAGAGAGATGCAAAGTTGTTCTTTCTATTATTGCATTCAAGACCATCTTCTCCTTGGAACAAAGAAATTGGTGATGGAAGAAAACCAGTTGGAATAAGATGAAACAGTGAGCTGCGACGATGACCACAGCATTTTTGATCATTACATTTTACAATTTGAAGGAAGTATTGACTTTCTCTGACATGTTTAGCATCCCACTCTGCTCCAAAATGTTTTAACTGTACACATTTTTCACTGTTTGGGTTTATGTACTTGGGTTTAGTTTCAAATCCATCAATGACTGCGCTAGACCAAATTTGTGCAAGAACTTCACCTGCTTTGGCAAAGTTTGCCTTCTCCATAACTTTGTCTGTTGTTTCTCCTCTTGAATTAAGATGGCTTCCAAAATGATCAAATGGAAGTATAATTCCTGCTAGGTCATGGCTTAGTGGAGCATTCTTCTCTCAAACCTGTTAAAGGCACTTCTTCCAGGAGCATTAGTGGCCGCAAACATTGCATCAAGATCATGTTCTTTGAAATAAGTCTTGACACAATGAATTGTTTTTTCATATCTTGGATTTTAATCTGGCCCACCATCAACAGTTATAATCATGATTGGTTTGCTAACTAAGCTTTTAAATGCAGGAAGATGGTTTATTCTGTTCATGTCTTCTAAGTGACTAAGTGCTGTTGATGAATCATGTTTTGCACTTCTGATTGCTTTGTATGTTGGGCCAGAGTATGTGACTGCTAGTTTTTCCATGCAATCCTTTTTTAATTTCTATGGCTGCAATTACTGAAGGAATAAGTTTGTGTTGAGAGGCAATTACAAAATCATGATCAGCTAAAGTGACCTTGTACTCAATATGCATCATCATAGGTGCTTGTTTGCTTGCAGCTGTCAATCCAATTGGCACCCTAGCTTTATCATCCTGGGAGATTTTTTTTAAGACCCAAGACTGCCGCAAGTTCTTCAAGGGCACTAATGGATGATTTGGCAAATTTTGTGTCTGCATGATATTTATGCTCAGAATTTTGTGCTCTTATTAACCTGACAGGTGCAGTTTTAACATGTCTTTTTCCTTCTGTGCTCAATGATCTGCTTGGAAGTAATCTTAAGTAAACTCCTGATCTCGAAAGATTGTAACCGTGATTTTTCAATTCTTCAACCAAGTCATTTAATGTTTTTACAGTTCAAACCATTTCAGTTCTTCTCCTATCATCAGAAGCAGACCCTTTCATCGTAATATCTACAATCGCTTTTATTAAACTGTCCTGACCTCAGGCTAGCGGTTGACCTTTTGATACTGAATTTTTAATTCCAAACAACTTTTTTCTAATATCTGGATCTAATGCTTCTATAGCTTTTTTTCTTTTTAGTCTGGTTGCTGTTTGGCGTTCAGTGGCTTTTTGACGAAGTACAAGATCTCGGTTTTTTTCTACCAAAAGTTTTTGCTTTTGCCCTATTATTTGGTAGTCTTCTTGTGACATCAATTTGCAAATTCTTTTTTCAGTGAGATGTGCAATATCTTTTTGTTAAACAAAAATTTCATTTTTTAACTGATCTTGTTTCGGGGCTTGTTTTGTTACAACTTTTGAGAAATTGGAATTTTCTTTTTCACACTCTTCGCTTGTTGTAATTGATGGGATCGCGTCAGTCATGCCATCATAAGTGATTTTAGATTTAATTGCACGCTTTTTAGGTGTATTCGGTACTTGGTTCGGTAATTTTGTCCAGTAAGATAAAATATCAACTTTATTTCGGAGTTCAATTTGTTTTAGCTCTTTTAACTTTTTTCAACTTCTACATTTAATTCGGATAATGTTTTGCTCTTTGTTTTAATCTCAGACCGGATTTTATTTGTTTCTTCTTGAGACTTTTGCTTTGGTTTGTTTGCAAATGCTTTCAAATATCCTTCATAAATAGATTTGTAAAGTTTTTCTTTTTTACTAGATATTTTTAATTTATAACAACAACAACAACAAGAAATTAATTTTCCTTACAACCATTACGTTAAATAAGTATATAGTAAAGATATTATTAATAATAACATTATTAATAGTACAACTATTTATTAGTAGTACTAAAATTTTATATTATAGTAACTAAATAACTTAACATATAATAAAAATGATAACGTAACTAAAGTAATTGTGTCACTCTAATGAATTTGTCGAACAAATTCATTAGAGTGACACAAAACATTAAAAGTAATAATAACAACAACAATAAAAATTAAAGTATTGTAAAACTAAAATAATTTATAGATCAGATGACGATCAAGAAAAATATTTATGTATAAAGATCAAATTTTAAACAACTATTAATACTAAAATTTTTTGTATATTTATACAAATATTCGTTAAAAAATAAAGTTAGATTTTTAACAGTAACATAAATTGCTTTTAAATAATCGCCCACTATCTGGTTTTTCTTTGTTTGTAGAATCAAAAGTTCTTTTTATGTCTACAATTACCACAAGTAACTTAAAAAAAAGCTAATTTAATTTTTTAATTTTCGTTTGTTATGACTCCGTTAAACAATAAACGCTAGCTTGTGAAGTCGTTGCATAGCATTTTTCTTGAAAATTTTCGTATTGTATACAATTCTTGATAATTATTTTGAAAAATTACGCAGTGATAAAAAAACTTGATTTGAAAAGTTATTTATCACGTCACACTGTAGCAAACCCCCCCCCTCTCCCCCGTGTGATATTTTGTGACACCTTTCAATACCCCCTCCCCTCCTAAGGCTGTCACGTATTATTTGAACAGCCCCTTAGATTCACAACACGAAATTTAAAAACTGACATTTTATTATGTAATCTAAAAAAAAAAATACAATAAAAAAATAACAATAAAAATTATCTAAAAATTACATTATTTTAAAAAAAATTTCTTTGAATTGTCATTCATCGCATAAACAATTTTAGCCTTTTGACAATTGGGACATAGTTCTATATATCGAGATGTGGTTACTGCAGGTGTCATAAAACTATTTGAAATTCGTACTATTATTTTTACCATTTTTTTCATTATGTAATGTAAAAGAAAATAAAAATACAATTTATCACCATTACAATAAAAAAAATTTAAGAAGAAGAGTCGGTGCCATCAAGAAATTTGTTTACATTATTTATTAATGTTTTAAGATCAGATAACACGTCAGTTAATTCTTTAATACGTTTTTGACATTCCGAACAAAGAGTTTCACATTCAAGTTCTAAATAATCACCATCTGAAAGTTCTTCTTTTGTACCTGTTTCATTTACCATTCTTTATTATGTAATCTATAAAAAATAAAATTTTTATTATATCTAAGCAAAAAGTACTCAAATATTGCATTGTCTTTATAAACGAACATTGCAATTCTTCACAAAAACGTATTGTTTTTTCAATCTTTTTTTCAAAATAAAAATAATTAATTATTTATTTGCGAAATTCAGGAACATTTTTTTCAATATACTCAAACATAGCCACATCTCTTTCTTTTTGTTTTTTTTTCTCTGCTGCTATTTCTTGATTAAGCCATCCAATATTTTCTTTATTTGTAGTAAATAATTTGTACATGGCTTGCATATACAGTTGTAAAGTTTTTAATCTGTCTTTAAAACAATCTTTCTTAGCATCTTCTCGTATTAATTTATTTATTTCATCCATACCTTCTTTTAATCTGCCAGCGTTAAAATTTTTAACGAGATGTTTAACAACTTCACCATATTTAACAAAATATTTTACTTTTTGATATTTGTAAGCGATATCTGGATTCAGTTTATCCAACTTTTTATATTTATGAGAGATGTATTTTCCACAATAAAATTTTTTAAGGAAATCCATTTTTTTTATTAGTTAATCTAAAAAATATAAAGTTTAAAGTACAAAGTTTAAAAAGTACAAAGTTAAAAAAATACAAATAGGGTACAAAAAAAATTACTTTTTAAGAATATTTATAAAAGTAGTAATAAAATAATTTTTAATTGTTTTTTTTTAACATTAATCTTTCTTCATGGTTTGAAATATAATTAAAATCTTTCATGTCTATATTTGCTTTTATTTGTGAAAACATCCCAATAATCCATCTTGATGATCATCGTTGGTTAAAAATTCTTTAACGATAAAAAAAATGAAAATAAAAAACAGGACATAATTTTTCCAAATTTAGCCACAAATCGTGTTCAGAATGATGTAGCCTGTAATATTTGGTAACCCATTTAATACGATCTTCAGTCCAATTTTTAACCTTATTTTTCATTTTTTAATTAGTTGTCAAAAATAAATAAATAAACAAAACACTATCATGAAAATTTGTTCTTTTTATCAAACTTCTAAAATAATTTCTCAAACATCTAATTAAACAGATAAATTATTTTAATTATATTCTAATTCGTGAGTATTAAGGTGGTAGTATAGTAATTAGCAAAAAAAAAAATCTACTTTTTTAAATAAAAAAAAATTCTACAATGTGTAATATAACATCAATAAGCATAAAAAAAAAAAAAAATTATGACATATCTTCTTCAGCATGATTATCGTCGAAGGCCAATAAATGGGGTGAACTGCGACAGAGATTTTTCAAGAACCCTTATATATTTTTTATTAAAAATTTGGCTGGTGATATATTACATGTGGCATTGCAACATAGACTAGAAGATTTTGATATGGTCAAAAAAATCAAAAAATATTTGCATTTGTGTAAAATTTTGCAATTTTGGGGGTAATTTATGAAAAAAATGATTAAAAATTACTGAACGAGAAAAGCAATAAAAATTATCCTAGTGTATGTTGTAGATGCTAATGTAGTGAGTATGTGAGCCAAATTTCAACAAATCGAATAATTGTTTTTTTAAAAAATCCACGTCGCAAACCCCAAATACATGATTTTGAGAAAAATGCAATTAAAAAAAAAAGAAGAATAAAATAGTTCAAAATTCACGACTTTTATAAGTTACACCTTCCAGTTCTTCATTTTGGTCACAAAAACCTTTATTTATTGCTCTTAACTTTTTTCTTCTTAATTTTGCTTTTGTACTACATTGTTTTTCTGCTTTAATGATTCGTTTATTTTCTTTACGTAAACAGTAATTTTGCGCATTTACACCGAATTCCATTCCAATCTCATTAAACAACTTATTTAAGAACTGCTGCCCTTCATTAAAATTTAGTACAGCTGAGTCTACTCCTATTCTTAGAGCAGTTCTTTCAATAAATATATCTTTTGGGCATCGCTTCCATATCAACTGGTTTAAAGACTCATTGGGATTCTGCGTTTTTCCATGCAAATATTTTTCAAGAAGTTTATTGGAACCAAGGTCTATAAATATTGGTTTGATGGTGTTGCAGACAGCAGCGGGAATACAAATATTTTCTTTATATAAAATTTTGCCAGTCAGTTTGTCAGACTAGAATTTTCACCAAGAATCTTTTGTACGCAAACAAAACTGATGACGCGTTTCGCCATCTAAATTTTCAGAACAGCGAAAAAGTACAGCTGCAACACTCTTTTTCATTCCATATAAATTTCCAACGTTTTGCCTTATTGCCTTACCATAATAATTTTGCAATGTATTTATAACATGTTCTGTTAAGCGACCTGCTCCTCCTAACTTTTTGCCATCACATAAAGTTTCTTTATTTTGTTTTTTTAAGTTTCCTAATCTAGTACCAACACGTTTTTGAATATGCCCAATGCACTCTGCTTTTTTTATTTCAAAATCTCCATAAGTTTTTGCAGAAACGACATTAACATATGAACTGCTATCTCCATCTCCTAGAAACGTTGCATATCTCAAATTATTTTTTTTCCAGAACGCAAAAATATTTTTATTGTACCCCTTGATTCCATAGAGGAGGCTGAACCGGTATGACTGATTTTGCACTTTTTATAATGTAAGGAGTGAAAATCATTATATTCTTCATGATGTGTGCATTTTTTTAACTCCCATATAGAACACAATTTACAAGTTTTTGTTTCTATTTCGTAATCAACACACTTACCACTTTCTACAGCAACAGCTGTTACTAATCCATTGTTTGAGGTGTATCCACGTTTCTGCCATGATCCATCAAACCCACAAATAATATCTTTAGATGTTTCATTGATTGATAGTAACTCATTTGTTGCATTTGACATGCTTTTGTCAACCAAACTTTGACAGACATCCAACATTATGTGCAATGTGTCATTATAGCAGTTTTTATTCATTGGAGGGTTCATGTTCATAATTCCATAAAATGTTTCTATTGCTGAAAATCCCTTACCTATTTCACGAAATGCAATTACTGTACGAGTGTTTATGTCAAAGCGTTTTCGTCCAACACAATTAATTTTTTTATCCATTTTAGCAGATTAAAAAAAAATCGTTTCCCATTCACAATCACTGCAACAAATTTTTAGTCTAATACTTAGGCCATATTTTTTTGAAGAATCAAACTGCAAATTTACTAACTTGTTACATTCTGGGCATTTAAGGACCATTATTGCTTTTTTAAGTAAACCAAAGTTCATAATAAAGTTGAAGTCTTCATTTATCTGTTGAGGTTCATTTTCAACTTCTTGTAGGATGAGGAACATGGTATTTTTTCAAGTGAAGGTATGGCTACGGTTTCATTATTTTTGCAGACATTTGTATGTCTGTTTCCATAAAACTTTCTTTTCTTATTTTTGTATACTCTTTTAGAAGATTGTTTTCTTTTCGTTCGACCCATTACACTTTTATTAAAATAAGATATTTTAAAAATTGACTGATGTATACTACACTATAGACTAATGGTGAATTTATAAAAAGCATAAAATAGCAATAAAGCGTGCTCATTCGCGTATAAATCGAATCAATAAACAAGAAGTAATTTCTGATTAACAATTTTCATTATAAAAGTTTAGCATGAAACTGTTTTTATTGCTTATTTTATATAACTTTGATTGCAAAAACCCGTAGCAACCTAATAAATAAAGCGTTGCTATGGATAAAGTATTATATTAAACAATTTAAAAGCAATTTCAGAGGTATATACTGATTTTTTTATTATAAAGCAAGATAAGATTTCGACTTTACAATGGTTATATTAGCTAAAAAATGTATTTTTGAAAAAATGAATATTTCAATTTTAATTACTAGACTACCACCTTAACATAATGATTAAATTCAATATGATTATTGCGATTGAGGTTTTGAACGGAACGGACGTGTTTTGCAGCGTGGTTAAAAAAAAAATTAAAAAAAAAATTATTTAAAATACAAATGTTAAAAAAAATATATATATACATTAAACAATTAATCAATATGACAGTTACTCTCGTGGAAATAAAAAAGATGATCATAAATATGTTGGACGAATTTGAGAAAAAAACGGAAGCTATGCTTAAAAGACAAGAAGTAAATTTCGTAAATATAATTAACGCAAATTTAAAAATTACAAACGAAGGTTTAGATAAAGTTGAAAAGCTATATAATGACAATACAAGTATTTTGACATTATTGTCAAAAGATGTTGAAGAGTTGAAAATAAGCTTAAACTTCCATGAAGAAAACTTTGAAAACAAAATAAAGACCGCCATTACAGTCGTGGATAAAGAAAAAGAAACAAACGACAAAATAAAACGTAAGAGTGAATTTGTATATGTAAAAAATAAATTAAGAGAAATAGAGGACCGAGCAAAAAGAAATAATCTAAGGATAGACGGAATAGAGGAAGCTGAAAACGAAACCTGGAAGTGAGTGAGGCAAAGGTTCTAAATTTGTTTGAAGAGCAACTTGGCTTGGTAAATATAAAAATAGAGCGAGCGCATCGCACTGGTAACACGGTCACTAAAAACCCGAGGACTATAGTTTTCAAATTATTGGACTTCAAGGATAAAATCGCAATCTTCAAAAAATCTTCAAGTTTAAAAGTAAAAAGTTTATATATTAACGAGGACTTCTGCGCGGAAACAAACCTTATTCGAAAAGATTTGCGTGATAAAATGAAAGTGGAAAGAGAGTCGGGGAAATTTGCATACATATCGTACGATAAATTAACCGTACGTGATTGGAAAGAAAAGGAAAGTATTTTATGTCCTTAATATACTATTTTCTTATGAGTATTTATTTACCTTTTTTTTGCTTATTAAATTTTTCACTTTTTTTTTTTTATCAAAAATGGCGAATAATGTGTTTGACCAATTAGATTTTGAAAAATTAAATTATGATCCTTTTGAAGATAATCTTTTGACCAATCTTTCTGATGACAACTTAAATATTTTTTTAGAAACTCAAATGAGCTTAATTAAAACACCATATTTTGATCCTTATGAATTTAAAATCAAAAAAGATTGAAACTTATTTTCTATATTACACTTAAACATAAAAAGCATGCGGCAAAATTTTGAAAAATTTAAAGAATTTTTATTTATTTTAAATTACTCATTCGACGTCATATCTCTGTCAGAGACTTCGCATGATTCAGAAAGTCCTCTAGAGTTGAATTCGAATTATAGTTTGGCAAATTACAAACTAATTAGCCAACCACGAGGAAGCAATAAAAAAGGCGGAGGACTGGGTGTTTACGTACTTAAAAAGTATTAATTTAAAATAAAAAAGCAATTAAGTGTAGCAAATAACAATTATGAAAGTCTTTTTATTGAATTAATTAATGCAAAAAACAAAAATAGTATTATTGGAAGCGTGTACCGACCACCTAGTGGTAAAATTAGATCATTTCAAGACTCTATCGAAAAAAGTAATTTAAAAACAAACAACGAGAAAAAAAAATTATTTATCCTTGGGGATATAAACTTGAATGCACAACATACCAGAAATTTCCAAAAACAAAATCTTTTTTTGACATGTTATATAAGTACAATGTTTTGTCAGTAATTAATAAACCGACTCGGGTTAATAGAACTTCTGCAACTGCAATAGATAATATTTTTATTAACAATCTCTTAGAAACATCATTTGAGGCAGGAATATTTAAGACGGATATTAGCGACCATTTCCTAATATACATTACCATAAAAAATATAAAAGTTATTCCAAATGATCAACCCAAAATTTTATATATAAATAAACGCAACCTTTCAACTCATAGTAAAAACAATCTTACGAACAAATTATATTTAGAAAATTGGAGTGATGTTTATAAAAGTCAAGATGCAAATGAAGCATGTAATTTATTTTTAGACAAATTCCAAGAGATTTTTAATGAAGCTTGTCCAAATGAAGTATTAAAAATAAAAACAAAAACACTTGCTAATCCATGGATGGATAAAACACTTATTAAATGCTCTAGAGCCAAACAAAAACTGTATAATAAATTTCTTAAAAATAAAAGCACAACTAATGAAAAAAATTATAAAGCATACAATTTTTTTATATCGATCTTTTAAAAAAAACTAAAAAAAATTATTATAGTAAACAATTTACAAATTGTAAGCTGGATACTAAAAAAACATGGGCTGTAATTAATGGCATACTAGGAAAAAATAAAAATAAAACTTCTTCGCTACCCAAACGAATCAATATAAATAATAATGATATATTCTGTCCTAAAGAAAAATCCAAGGAGTTTAATACATATTTCACAAATGTTAGACTTGATCTAGCTAAAAAAATTACAACACCCATTAATTCTTATAAAACCTATTTATCACCAATAAATGATAAAACATTGCGTGATTTTGACTTGACATTGAAAGAATGTGAAACGGCTTTTTCTTCGATAAAACATAAAAATTCATCAGGATTTGACGGTATTCCCAGTAATATACTAATTTCAAATAAAAAAAGCATCAGTAGACCATTGTTCTATATAGTCAAGCTTTCACTGGGCCAAGGAATATTTCCTGATGTACTAAAACTCGCAAAAGTAATTCCAGTTTATAAAAATAATGATCATGCAAATGTTTCTAACTACAGGCCTATATCATTGCTCTCTGTATTTTCAAAGATATTCGAACGTGTAATTTTTAATAGAATCTTTGACCACTTAACAAAAAACAATTTTTTTATCCAAAACAATTCGGATTTCAGAAAAATCTTTCAACTGAACATGCGATTATTGAATTAGTCGATTAAATAAATAATGGCTTTAATGAAAACAAATTTACCTTAGGTATATTTATTGATCTAACTAAAGCTTTTGACACTGTTGACCATTCCATCTTGTTAGAAAAATTAAAAAATTATGGGGTAATTAATAAGGACTTCAATTGGATTAAAAGTTACCTTACTGATAAAACACAATATGTTCATAAAAAAGAATACAGAATTCTTAAAGTCCCCTGTGGAGTACCCCAAGGATCAATACTAGACCCTCTCTTATTCTTAGTTTATATAAACGACTTAAGTAATGCATCAGTGAAATTAAACCCAATTATGTTTGCTAATGATAGAAATCTCTTTCTTTCCAACTATAGTATCAAGCAACTTTATGCTGACATGAACTTTGAATTAAATAAGATTAATGATTGGTTTCAAGCAAATAAACTCTCATTAAACGTTAAAAAAACAAAGTATTCATTATTTTATAAAAAGTCGCAAGAAGTAAACCTTCCCTTAAACTACAAGATCTTTTTTTAAATAATAAAGAAATAAAACTGGAAGACTCTTTAAAGTTCTTAAGGATATTTGTGGACAAGCATTTATCTTGGCTTCCCCATATCTAACATTTACAATCAAAATTTAGTAAAGCCATCGGCATGATGTACCGAGTTCGTCCTTATATTAATATTATATGTCTCAAATTAATTTAATTCTCTTTAATTCATTGTTTTATCAGTTATGCCAATATTACATGGGGCAGCACGCAAACTACTAAACTTAAAAAAAATACTTAGTGCTCAAAAGCATGCGTGTAGACTTATATACGGAAAAAAAAAAGGGAGCACACGAAACCCTTAATGCTTGACATGAAAATGATGAATATTTATGAAATAAATATTTATCAACACCTAATTTTTATGTATAAGTTTACAAATAACCTAACTGCAGTAAATTTTAATTGTAAGTTTAAAAAAAATATAAATGAAAAGTATTTCCTTAGAACAAACCAATCATATTTCTTTAAATTGCTTAAGAAACTAAACAAGTTTACAGAGTGTTCAATAGCATTTCGCAGACCAAAAATATGGAACCATAAAAAAAAAAAAGAAGCTAAAAAAGATAATATGGTAAAATCATTAAACTCATTTAAGCTGCTAGCAAAAAAACACATTTTTAATTCGGAGGAATTACAAGAACTCCGTTAAGTTTTATCAAAGTAGTTTTACTTTTATATTCTTTGAAAATTTAATTGTATATAGCTTTTGTAGCTATGTATGCAATGGTGTATATATTTTAAATCCTTGAGAATTTAAATTTGAAGTTTTCACATCTTACTTTTATCTGCAGTTTATTTGAACATTTTGACGACATTTTATTTTTTCAAGGGGCTCTATGAAAAGACTGTGGTGGTATTGTATTACCCATATCTTCTTTAAGTCCCGGTCTGTTTTTTAAATTATCTTATTTGTTTATATATTTTATTACGTGATAATGTTATGTAACTTATTTTATTAAACAGCAAAATATATTCTAAACTGAAAATAAAAAAATAAAAATTTTTTTTAACTAAAACTTATTAATTCAGACAAATTTGTTGTTATAAATGTTAAATTTGTTAAACAATTTTGAATACTATTATCCTCATCTATGATAGTCATTGATGATAACAAATTTTGAAAAGAATCTTCTGTACTTTCACATTGTCGTTGAATATCAACAAAAACAATCAAATATAAACTTAATGAAATAGTTTGATGAATAGTTCCAATAGTTTGATAAAAAATCATTTTCATTCTAATCAAATTATCAAGTGCGTCACTAAATGAAATAAGTTTTCTTCATATGCAAGTATGCTTTCTAAACGAGTATGTTGTTTACAATCTAGTTTTTTAATTTCATCCCAAGCAAATCTGATTTGATATTCTTCTTGCTTTAGTCTAAAACTAGTTTCCCAAGGATGTTTGTCTTTATTCATTTATATTAATTTTTCTAAAAAAAATATAGATACAAAACTATTCATACTTTTTAAAAAAGTACCGTATATTAAAAAGTTACTTAATTTTACATTTGATATATAAATTATTTTCAATTAAATAATCATTAATGTCTGCTTTTTTTTATAAAGTTGCAATATCCATAACCAACATTTTCTCTATCTTTAGCTGGTCGTTGAAAAGACACATTATTTTTAGTAATAAAACTTTTTTTCATTTCTTTACCATTAGGTCCACACAGTTTAAATGTAATTACGTGATATATAAAAAGCCATTTTAATATAGCATCATAAGGTGAGGATCTCATTATATTATACAATCCAATTTCTTCTTCCTCATGGCTATCACATTTCATATTGATATTCATTTTCATTAAAAATTGATAATATTTATAATAAAAGGGAACACTATAACAAACTTTGCCTTCATTTTTTAAATGCTCCTTAAAACTTTCAAAAATCCATATCTTACAACCATATTCATTATTATTGTGCATTTCTTCTAAAAGGGATACTCGAAAATCTAAATTCATTATTTTTTCATTATACAAACCATTGAATAAAAAACTCGGATTGTCAGTATAAATGGTAAATGAAGGTTTGCTATTTTTTGCAATTCTATCAGCCATAATTTTTACTAATCTAATAAAAGTTTTTTTCAATATAAAAATAATATTACAAAAAATTTTATTTTCCAGTGGAATCAAAACCACCATTTCTTTCTACATTTTTAATCATTGACATTTTCACTTCACGACAAGCACATCCATCAATTTTTATAACATTTTTTATAGCTTTAAAGATTTTCACAAATCCCATATGAGCAACATCATCTCCAGGATTAATAATAATAAAGAAGAATTTCTTTCGCATGATTCATCAATATGACTTTAATTGCATCTTTATAATCAGCATCTATTAATCCTGGAGCATTCAACACCACAACACCATATTTGTAAGCCATACCTGATTTTGAATATATGTGACCTACTAAATCTGGTTCCATTAAATCCATATAAACTCCAGTGTTTACTAAAATACGTTGTTGTGGTTGAAGTATATAATGCTTTTTACTTCTCAAATCAAAACAACCACTTTCTTTTGTTTCATAAAAAGACCATTCTAGAATATCTCTTATTTCAACCTTTTTATTCATCTAAAAAAATTTAAATACATATATTCTGTTTTTGTTCTAAAGAATAAATTACATGTTCTCTTTTTTCTTTATGAGAAAGAATACAATTTTTACAAAAACTTAATTTACGAAAAAAATAATTAAAACAAAACGAATATGTTTTACAACAAAGTTCACAGTGTCCAAACCAATAATAATAAAATTCAATCTGTTTTAAATCCTTTTTGTTTAATGGTCTATTAAAAAGTTCATTAATATAAGGTAATAAAGATACACCAGTATTAAACTCAGTAATTATCCACATATTTAAAAATAAATCATCTATTTTTTTTGCAAATTTTCTATCGTAATCTTCTACAAGTGAAATTTTTTCTAATTGAACACTACCATCAAAATGTTTGTATTTTAATTTTACGATTTCCATTATTGTTCTTTCATAATATCTATTTTCTTCCTTTTCCATTTTTTTGCAATCTTAACACATGTTTTATATCTCCCTGTCTTTACCAGAAGATGTTGATGACTTGAACAACGTTTTTTTCCCCCTTTTTATATAAATATAAAATTCATCAGTAGCCATTTATTCTTCTTCTTTTTCTAAACTAAAAAAACTCGTAATAAATAGTGTTACAATAGCGTGTAATATATTAACAAATAAAGTTTTTTTATAGCTCGTTCCTTCCTTTATAATTCCTTCAATGTTTCTTTTAACTGATTTCTTTTTTAACGCTCCATCTAGTTTTTCTATTAAAGAAGAGACGGTAGGTATTAATTTTGTAGTAAACGTATCTACGAAACCGTCTGTTTGATCACCGTCTGTTTGATCCATAGTAGGTTTGATATCTCTGTAGTAGCAAAACAGTAAGCTTGGCTTTATAGAGTTCACCTATATAGTTATCACCAAGTTGGTCTTTCAAATCATCAAAGGGTTGAGATGAATAAGGCAAAGCTGAGGATTTTCGAGTAAATTATGAAATTGACTGTTTTTAAAACATTTTTCAATACTGTAAGAATTTAATGTTATCCTTTTAGAATCGAGTACATTTTGTAGAAAATCATATGATTTTTTATAAGTATAATGTTCTTTTTCTGCACGATCAGATGAGGGTGAAGAATTTCCAGACTTGTTTTCATAATGTTTGTATCTTTTAGACACTTCGCCAAGCGCGCACACTGCGCAATTGTTATGAATTTTTTTAATGATGCTATCAACGCGATTCATTTTTTTAATAAAAAAAATATGTAAAAAAATTTTTCAAAATTGATTTTTCATACTTTTTTATTCATTTTATTAAAAGAATACGCTTCTTTTTTTAATAAAAAAGCAATTTTTTTTTAGTTGTGGTTGATAGATTTCGTATTTATTACTAATCGAGAGATCCATACATGGGGAAGAAATTGCATAAGAGATTTATGTTTACGGTCAATTAGTGATAAGAAGTTTTTTCACACACAAGTAATACCTTGTGAAAAATTTGAAAACTTGGAAGAAAAAGATAAAAAAGTATTTTTATACTGTCTAAACAATATTCATGGATTAGAATACTATCCTAGTTTCAAATATACCAGCGAAATCATCTTTTGCTGCTCCGTTGTAGATTACTTAAAATCAATGTTTTCAAAATTTGAATCTAATCTCGTGTTTTATAAAGGTGACAACATGGAGAAAGATGTATTGAGTACAATAAAAGAGCAAAAAATATATATCCATTTGATTTAAATAGATTACTATTTCCAAAATTGTGTAAACTACCTACTTATTTTAACAATGAAAGTTTGTGTTTAGAACACTATCAACATAGCTATACGAAAAAACATACTCATGAACACTGTCCAAAATATGAAACATTTATGTTTGCATCTTTTTTAGAAGACTTTGTTAATGGTTTTATTAAAACAGGAACCGTACAACAATATACAGAATTTAGTGTTGCTGAATACGAAAGTTTTATTCGTTTAATAAAAGACAATATTCGTTGCGTACACGTGTTAAAAAAAGACACTTGCGAATGTTTTGACAAAATAATTCGTATTAATAAACCTGCATATCAACTTTTATTATTTATTATTATTTGATATGGAAAAAAAATAAAAAAAATAAAAAAAATGTCTTATTTATGATCCTTCTTTTGCGGTAACATAATATTAGGTATAATTAGTGTCTCTGTGTATAGGTTGTTTCGATACTATTTCGTTAGTATTATAATTATAAACTTCGTCCTCTTTTCTGTATAGTACCATTGAAATGTTAAAGTTTCTTTTAAAGAAAAAAAACCATTGAGAAGTAAGGAACATTTCTATTAAACTTTTTTCGTGAAAATTACAACGTTCAAAGGCTTTATGAATGTAAACTTTATCTCCTTCTTGGTGTACTTTTTTTTCTATAAAATATTCATAAATAGGAGCAGGTGTATAAATGGTGAAAAAGGCATTATGAAAAACCTTATCGTTGAACGAAAAGAAGGCGGTTGGTCCATGCAAGCAGGAAAAACGTTTTTTAATACTTTACAATTTTTCTTCAAGTTATCATACTCCTATTTGTTAGATAGATAAGGAAACAAAAAATAATACTTTAAAGACTGTTTAAGTTTGCTTTTCCATGAAGTGCATTTCTTTCCATGTTTTTTGATTTGTAATAAAGTTTATATACTTTAATAAACTCTTCTAGTTTTTTTTTTAGTTATTCGTGTTATTTTTCTACTGTTGTTTTGGTTATATTTAAAATATCATCGTTTATCATGCGACATACTTCAAACATGCTCGTTCTCCATGAAGTTGATTGTTCTGCAAAATTCATATAACCACGAGAAGGTTTTTCAAACAAATGAAGACAGTTTTTATAGTCTTTAGCTATAAATATATAATACAAGTCCTTGTATTTTTCTTCTTCCAAGTTCAACTCCAAGTTAAATTTTTTTAAATAAGTAAATATAATTTCTTGCCATTCTTCATAGGTGCTATTTAAATGGTGAAATTCAAACAACATAGGATGTAATTCATTATCTGGATAAAAAATTTAAACAGCTTTGATGAGATTTTTGTCGAGTTGTTTGCTAGTCATTTTCTCTTTCAAAAATGAACTAGAATTTATTTTTTTACCCTTTGTATAGGAAAATAGATAAGAAAAAAATAAGTTTTTAATTAATAAAACAGGTTTTTTAAATTCAATTAAAAAAAAATTACAAAAAAATTATTCTTCGTCTTCTTCTGGTACTTCTGGTACTTCTACTTTTGCTTCTGGTACTTCAACTTTTGCTTTTTTTGCTTCACTCGCTTTTTTTTCAGCAAATTCTGCACAAGCTTTTCTAAAATTCTGATTATAATTTCTAGGAACACCATTTTTATTCATAGTGTTGTGGAAAGACGGTTCATTTTTTTAATTTATTATAAAAGAACTCTTTCCAAACCTTGATAACACTGCCAAACAACTGTTTGAAAAAGACATGCAATTGCATTTATATATGAGAAAACAGGAAAATCTGGAACGTGATCTATTGTCTATGAAAACAAAACAAATTCCTTTGAATTATGATGGTTATGAAAAATAAATATTGGCTCAAAATGCTATTAGAAGATTTTTAAAAGATTCTGGATTCTTAAGACCAAACTATGAAGCTACGTGGGACAAATTATCTGTATTGGATATTCAAGCTATTCCATCTGTGATGAACAAGGAAAATATTTATTACATGATCCAAACTAAAATGGATAGGATTTATGCAAACAATTACACACGCTTAAAGACAGCCAATCAATTTTTAGATGTTCCTATTGATGAGCGCATGACTGAAAAAGAAATAAAAAGGCAGATAGCTCTGGATTTAATATAAACAAACACGAAGAGAACAGCACATACACTGCTTGAAGACATTGTAGACGAAAAATGTGTTACGTGTAATGGATATGGCGAGCTGTTTTTTGTGGTTTTGAAAGAAAAAAAAAACATTCACTTCTTAAAAAATTGCACTTTACACGTTGTAAATGAAGGAGTATGGATTTTTAACAGCATCACCAAAAGATGAGCAAAAATACATCTTTATAAAACAATTTGCTTAACTTGCAAAGGAAAAAAAAACAGTTCTTATAAAACGTTATAAAAAGAAAAAAGGAGAAGAAAAACAAGACGATATTTTATTTATACATGTTTATTCTTTAGATGAAATAATAAAATTTTTTTTTTACAACTGTCTTTTTTAGTATACTTCAAACACTTTATCCGGTGGCATATAAGGGTTGGCAGGTTTTATAACAACAGGAACAGGAGGAGTTTTTGTTTTTTTTGCCTTTCCACGCTTTTTTTATACCGTATAACAGCGAACCCACTTGCAAAGCGTTGGTTACATTTTTAGGGGTTATAAAATCAGCTAATCCTCTTCATCATCGAACTCTTCCTCGCTTACGTATCTTAGATCTATAATGTCTTTTCTGTTTTTTTCGTCCGTAAACCATCCTCCAAGAGATTTGAGAACAAACTATAAAAATATTTTTTCAGTTATTTCAAAAGAATGTTCTTCTCCATCTTCATATATAAACACAATATTGAGTTTATCATTGGAACGAGTTATTATAATAATTTGTCCCTGTTTCAAACGATGTGACAAGGAGAAATCTCCCTTTACATTAGTAGTAGCTTTAAATACCAAAATATAAAAATCAGATAAATGTGGAAATGGATAACAATCCTCTGCATAAGTTTCAAAAGTCATTTATTATAATGTCTGCTTCTTCGAGTAGCCAAATGTTAAATGACTCTTTAATAACACCAACAAAGTCTTCATATACCATTTCAAATTCGTGTTTGTTTTCATCATAAATAAAATCAATATGGGCTTTCTTATTAACACGAGTTACTTTGATTTGTTTACTTCCATCCAAACGATAAAATAATTTAACATTACCATGGACTTGTTTTAAACTATCATCGGTTGTAAAGGTAGAAGTTTCTAAATTAATAATCGATTTATAAAATTCGTTTAAGTTTTAAACTCCATTTTTTTTTCAAATGAATTTTTTTATTTCAAAAAAAAACTAAATTTATAGTATTTTTTTTAAAAAAACAGCAGAAAAAACACCATTATTTTTTTTTTAACAATTTATTTTTGGTATTTTATTACCAACATAAAACACACCGTCATTTATATGTGAAATACAATATAAATTATTTACAATATCAAAATATAAATATCAATATCTAATATAAAGCCACCAAAAAACGTGGATTTTTTCAAGTGTCCGTTTTCTTTGTCACCGCTTATGATTTCGACGATACCGTTTTCGTATTCATAAGTAAGTATGTAATCACCAAACGCACTAGTATCTGTTCGTAAATTTTTGAGCTTATCGTTCTGTTTTTTCATATCTTTTATCAACCATCGATATTCTTTTAAATTTTCTTGTACGTGTTGACGAAATTTTTCGATAAAACAATTTTCAAAATACTTTTTAATATGAGTCTTTCTTCGGGCATGTTTACACACTTGTGTTGAATTCATTTTTGTAAATAAACGTTTTGCAGAGTAGAGCTTTTTTATACTTGCTTTTTTTAATCCGATTAAAATATAGTTTTAAACATACCGCCGACTAAGGGAATATATCCTAATATGTTACCAAGGATACCTTTACCACGTTTTTTAAGTATACGTTTTCGCCCTTTACCAATTAAAGAATGATGAGATCTAGGATGAGGCCTCGATTTTCGGTGAACAAAAACATATCTTTTAGCAGTCCTATGATCTCTATGCCTTCTATGTCTCATTTTTTAAAAAATATGTCTTTGTTTATCGCGATCCACTTTTGTTAAAACAAAACGATATATCGGTTTTCCTACTCGATTTTGTTTATTATTTATATACTTGCTTTTTGTTTTTCGATACCACATCAGTGCTTTTCTACAATATTGACGCTTTATTTTTTTAAATTTTTCTTAATTCTTCTATGTCTTAGTACTCTTAGTTCCGTATTATCAGGATCTGTTAACTCACTTTCATCAAATGAGGTCCTATCAAAAAATTCAAAGAAAGCATCTCTATGAAAAGGCCATTTTCCATCCAGCGCTCATTTTTGACTTTAACTTTTGACTTTAACTTTTGACTTTAACTTTTGACTTTAACTTTTGACTTTAACTTTTTTTTGACTTTAACTTTTTTGACTTTAACTTTTTTGACTTTAACTTTTTTGACTTTAACTTTTTTGACTTTAACTTTTTTGACTTTAACTTTTTTGACTTTTTTGAGCCCTGTTTACATTGAACTTTCTAAACTTTCTAGACATTACATCAGTGAGCGGTGTTAGCGCCCCCTGTTTACATTGAACTTTCTAAACTTTCTAGACATTACATCATTGAGCGGTGTTAGCGCGCCCTGTTTACATTGAACTTTCTAAACTTTCTACTACCTTCAACGAGAGTTGAACCCACAACGGTGTAATGGCATGGCGTTTGAAACATAGTGCGGCGTGCGAATGCACTATGCTACGTCGACGTGTTGGTTCATGAAGTTTTGAATTCATTTAAATTAACATTTAAGCACTTTACGCAGAGTTTTTTTCTTTGCAGTGTTTTTAAAAATTGTTTACTCCGTTTTTTAATCTCTTTAATCTTTTTCATAAAAGCGTTATTAAGTCTTACTAAATTTAACTATCATGACACTGTATTTTTTTTTCATTGAATAAAGTTGCATCACTTACTATTAAATTTTATACATAAAAAGCGTGTTTTTTACTAACAAAACCAAATGACGAGAAAACGGCTAACTAAACGAACAGCAAAAATGTCAAAATATTTAAAAGACGACAAAATCATTTCGAAAGAAATCAAGTTTACAGATCAAGAGTTAGAATTTAGCGAGAACGATAGAAGCGATCAAGAATTAGAATTTAGCGAGAACGATTTTAGTGTAAGTGATAACAAACAAGAAATCATTCTCATAAAGGATGATGATTATGATGTTTATGAAATTTATGAACAAGAAAGCGTTGATTTTAAAATAAAAAAGTTGCAAGAAAATTCAATTAAAATTCAATTAGAAATTCAAATACAACAAGAAAATAATATTCCTAAACAAAAAGAAAGTTATATTTTTTATTTTTTTTTATTTTTTCTAAATAAAATAAATTTTTTAAAAAAAAATAAAATAAACATCGTAAGCGATACGACGATAAAATAAAACGTGAATTTGTTGTCAAAAAATTATTGCAAATTAGCAAAAAGTTATAAATATATTATTTTGTTCTATTTTTTTGTCTTATGTTTGCTTCTTTCAATTGATGTTTAATATCGACATATGATTCAGCAGTATGAACCCAGCGTTTTATTCTTTTACCAACTCTTTCAAGTTTACGGTTTGTTTTGATGTCTTTATATCTGTTGTTTGTTCATAGTAAAAAAGATAATATTATTTTACAATTGCTCGGTAAATACTGACTGTCAGTCTGTGTCGATGTTGAACTCTGTTTTGTACCCGTTTGTGTTTGAACTGCTTTTTTTGTTCTAGGAACTGTTGTTTTTGTACGCGCCATATTGACAGTGTTTAATGATCTAGGAGTATACCTTGTTTTTTTATTTATATATATTTTATTTATTACAAAAAATAATATAGTATTTATATTTAAATGAACCTATTTATTTTTTTAGTCATAATTATGAGATATATTACCATTAATAAAATACAGTATGAACATTTCAATAATAGTCTTAGTGACCAGCTTTATATTATTCAAGATGGTAAAAAACGCGCCATCAATCAAGTGTTTGCGTACAATCCGAAAAGAGGTAATTGATTTATGGTTTACATGTAAATTGAAAGAATTATTTTTTTATAATACAATTTTTTTTCTTATAAATGAAGAAATACTCCGAAGTTTTAGAAATTTTGTAGAAAATTATGTTCGTGAAAATAGAGAAACAAGACCTTCCCACACCCGCACCCGTCGTAAGTTTAACTTTACTACTTTTTATCAATAAAAAATAAATACATTTTTTTTAATATTTCTCTCTCACTTTTTTTAGAAAGTCCGTATCCAGTAGCTGCAAATAGAAAAGTCGGTCCCTCTCACAGGGAACTACTCCCCTCGTAAGTTTAACTTGACTGCTTTTATTAATAAAATGATATAAATATTTTTTTAAAAATCCCTCTCACTTTTTTTTTAGAAAGTCCGGATCCAGAAAATTTTTTAGAAAGCGAAATAATGTTGCTTTATATATTTATTTTTTTTTGTAGAAAATAAATCTTTTATAGTCTTTTTTATTTGTTTAATTTATTTTTTGTTTATAAATGTTTTTTTGTTTATATTCAATTTTTTTATCTTTTTTTAATACAATATAATAGAGAAAAAATGTATAAAGAAATAACAAAGAATATTTCAAAACAACTTAATGGAGAATGGAAACAAATGGCCACTAATTTAAAGTTAAAAAAATCAACAATAGTTACATCAAAAACTTTGATAAAATGAAAAAAACTCTAACTCTATACATATTGCAACACTTAAACGAAAAAAGAGCGTTAAATCACATCTATTTCATTTTCACAAACTAGGAAAAAGAAGTTGATAATAAAGAACTGTTATTTAAACTAACTCAATGTAAATTAATTATAATAAAATAAATATAATTTAATCATTTTTTATTGTAATAAATGTTGTTTTTATTTTAGCAAAAATAAAAATGAGTTTTTTACAATTTAAACTGAAAATAGCTAGACGTTTACAATCACAATGGTTTGGCTCAATACCTTGGATATAAAAGAAGAGAAATTGAATGTATACAACAAGACTATCGAGACACGAATGAAAGAATCTTTAGAGTTTTAACTTTATTATATCAAAAACACGGAACAGAAATTGAAGCAGCACGTATTTTATACGATACATTATGGTGTTGGTCATTAAACCTTCCAAAAATTAAAGAAACAAATCAAGAACTTTTAAATAATATAAATGAAAGCATGACCCTATTACAAAACTTTATATTACAATAATTTTATTTTGTATTTTTTTTTAATTTTTTTTAGCAAACTAATATATTAAAAAATGATTCAATATATCAAAAAGTGTGGATGGTAAGAATATCAACTTGCATTTTTTTATTTTTTTATACTTTTTTATAAATTTTATTATTTTTTTAGATATGGTGAATATATCAACGAGTGGACTGTTTGTTACCACGACTTGTTACTGTCAGACAAAGAAGAAAAAGAGATTGAAGACATTATGGATATGGAAGATATGACGGAAGAAGACTATGAAAATTATTCAGAACAATTGCTACAAGAAGAAGAAATGGAAGAAAACGAATACATCGATGAAATAAAGAAACAAATGATAGAAGTAGAAGTAGAAAAAGAACTAGATCAAATAGATAAAGAAATACTCAAAATTATAAATGAAATGGATTTGGAACAATATATCATTGAAGTTATAAATAAAATGGATGATTTGCCAGAATTAGTTTTGTAATCATTTTTATTTGTAAATATATCTTTTTTTTTAGATAACTAAAAATAATGAATAATAATAAAGACTACAGTTACATGTATCCTGGTTTTAGTGATGTTTTGGAAGAAATAGAAAATGAAGAAGTAGAAAATATCTCATTTAATGACTTATTTCATGATATAAACAATAAGGAGCACGTATTTTTAAACATAGAAACGGACGATTTTTTTTTTATATTTAACCTACTTGCCATGTTTGTTAATGCATTATATTTAATCATTCTATTTTGTTTTTAAAAACTAGTGTATTTTTTTATTATTATAATTTTTTTATATAAATAAATGTTTTTTTTTTCAGCAACTAATAAATAAAAACGGACAAATTTCCATGCTGGTTTTGTGATGAAAAACTAACTATAGAACAACTCATGGATCATCAACTCAAATGTACCAAAGACAAATTGGAACAAAGCAACTTTCATGACTGTTTTACATGCAAAAAAAAAGTAAAAGATTTATTAAATCATGAATGTGACTCCGAAGTTATCAAAAATGAATCGAAAATATGTTTTTTCTGTAATACTATTGTTGATGACAACTACTATGAACACTCTGTTAGTTGTTTTCATCAGTATAAAGATCAACAAAATCAACATATGGAACAAATTATTCAAGATGGAAAAACAAACCTAAACTATTTAAATCTTGCATTTAACTATAACATGAATAGGGTCAAAAATCTTCAAGAAATTATTGCTAGACAAATTGCTGATTATAAAGATATTTTACACAAGCGAAGAAAAGACGATCAAGAAATTAAAAATCTAAAAGAAAAAAATGCTAAATTACAATAAACCTTGGAAGAAACCAACAAAGAATTGTTAGAATTAAAAAATCTTGTTCATGACAACATATCCTTATTAGCAAATCAAGAAGATGTACAAATTCTCAATCAAGAAATCATAAAACTCAATCAAATCATAGAAGAAAACAGAGTTTTTAACATTAAAAAGATCAACTCAACAAACACAAGTAAACCAACATCTCTTTAAAGACAAACATATCATCATACTCGATCATATGAATCTAAGACTGCTATTAGATGAAGCTTATTATTCGCAAGCTTTTTACTCACCTGAAGGGTATTATTATTGTATAAAAATATATACTCAAAGCACAAATGTAAACAATGTAGGCATTTTCTTCCAACTCATTCGAAGCGAGCTCGATGATGTTTTAAAATGGCCCTTTGCCAAAAAAATAACTTTTACTCTAAAAACTAATGATAAATTTTTTGCTCATACTATCACCCCAGAAAATTATATTTAAAGTTTAAACGCGAGTTCTTATGAGAAACCTACTGAAGAATATAATGTAGCTGTTGGTTTCCCCAATTTCATTTTGCACGAAGAACTAAAACAATTTATTATTAACAATAATTTATTTATCACGATTACTATTCAATAATATGTTTATTTAAAAAATATATCATTTTATTAATAAAAGCAGTAAAGTTAAACTTACGAGGGGAGTAGTCCCAGTGAGAGGGACCGACTTCTCTACTTGCAGCTACTGGATACGGACTTTCTAAAAAAAGTGAGAGAGAAATATTAAAAAAAATGCATTTACTTTTTATTAATAAAAAGTAGTAAAGTTAAGTTTACGACAGGTGCGGGTGTGGGAAGGACTTGTTTCTCTATTTTCACGAACATAATTTTCTACAAAAATTCTAAAACATATTTTATCCAAGTGCTGTCATTGAAGCCAAGCAAGAAGAACTTTTCAAATTTTAAAATTTTTTTAATGCTGAACCACCTGAAGCACCTAAATACGCTCAAGAACCTGATTTCTATTAAAACTTTTTTTTGTTAAACAAATCATAGTTTTTTACTTGTATAGTAAAATTATGACTTGTTTCCCAAACATAATTTTTTTTGTATTTTTTATATATTTGTAAAATTTTTTTTAGATTACTAATTAAAAAAATGGGCAGCAACTGGGGCAATATTGGCGACATACTTGAAAAAGAATTTCATTCATTGACCTACTTTCTACTAAGCATCGGCGTTACCGCACCGTCGGTAAAAATGCGTAAAAATGCGTAAATTTGCGTAAAATGCGTAAAAATGCGTAAGTTTCCGTAAAATGCGTAAATTTGCGTAAATTTGCGTAAAAATGCGTAAATCTGCGTAAAAAGCGTAAAAATGCGTAAAAATGCGTAATTACCGCGGTAATTTTGCGTAAAAATGCGTAATACGCAATTTTACCGCATTTATCACTTTTTACCGCATTTATCACTTTTTACCGTTTTTATCACTTTTTACCGCTTTTTATCACGATTTACCGCATTTTTTCACAAATTACCTCTTTTTTTGCTGATTATCGAAAAACTAAAAAAAGATACTTTAAATTGCTTTTTGTATTTCTATTAGTAAATATTACATTTACAGTTTTAAACAAACAAGTTATTGATAAAAAATTAATCATTAGATATATCATCATCTGTCTCTAATAAAATGTTTGCAAGCTCAGATGCTCTGTACTTTTTTTTCTCATTCCCCTTCTAATTCGACTTCATTATATTACCTAATTTTGCTTTTTTGATTCTACTTTGATTGTGCTGGAGTGTCATTGGAATAAACAAAGAGACACTTTGAGTTTGGTCTTTACCTTGAGTCACTTCATACCCTTCTTGTTGAGCTAGAGTCCTTTGACTCTCTTGAGTATCTAACTGTAGCTGTTGTTGCTTATTAGGTTCAGGACCAGTTTGAGTATCTGATAAAGTTGGAGAAGCCTTTTCAAGTGCACCTCTTTTTTTAGTTTCAGTTTGACTATGTAATTTTCCCTGTTGGTGAGTCTTCTTAGTTGGTGGTGTGACATGTGGTAATTCATACGGCTCTTCTTCGCAAGTTTTTTCCCAATCGTTGAGGTTAGAAGGAACCCTTGCGTAATTTTGACTCACAAAAACTAACATGCTAGTGTTTTCTGGTTTTACATTATGTCTAAAATCAGTAACTGTCCTACCTCCTACTGAAAACATTCTTTCTGATGAAGCAGAAGTCACAGGTATAGCCAAGTAACTTCTAGCCAGACCAGCTAGCAAAGGTAACTCATTTTTATTTTGCTTCCACCATTCTAAAGCATCCACATCCCTTTCAGGTAAGGCCATAGTCTGATACTTTTCAAATTCAAGCATCAAGGGTGGCTTGAGCTTTGATTGGCTAGGCTGTAAAGTCCCAGGGCGATGCGCTGAAACCTGCCTCCTGTCTTTCAAAAACTCAAGGTCCACTGGATCCATTGTTTCGTCAAGATCTGATGTTTCTAGCGAAGTATGATCATCAACCAATGACTCGCAGAACTGGATTGTGGTTGGGTGATTGTCAACCAATTCCTTGATGGCGGCTTCCCTTCCTTCCTCACTGTTTGCAATATTTTTGAGTGTGTATCCTCTATAATATGGGTGCAGAAGTGAACCCACATTATAGTATTTGACTCCAACGCCATAATTAGGTAAACCCTTCTCAAATTCTTTCATGAAGTTGTGTAGGCACTCTGCAACTTGAGGGTCACGCTCTTCAATGTCATTTATGGTTCTTTTGCAAAGCAAGTGGAGATTTAATATGTCTTTTTGAACTTTATGCATAGTCACTAGATTTTCAGAAGACCAGGAATCAGAGCATCGCTTACATTCTGCCAGAAATGGTAAAATGTTGTAAATACTAATAAACTCTAACTCATCCGGAATCAAACTTTGAAGATCTGGTTTGTTTAGAGTTTCTAGAGCAACCAGTAAACCAGCCTTCAATCTGAGGATTGACTTAAGCATCATAAAGTTAGAATTCCATCTTGTTACAATTGGCTGAATGATCTTTACTGGTTCTATATTTGCTTCCACGCACGCTTTCTTGATGTCCTGCCAGTCTAATGAACTTTGGTGGGTCCTTTGAGCAAGTCCTTTACATTTCTTAATTATACCATTGATTCCTTCTGATTTTTCTACAGCCTTTGTTAAACAAGTGTTGAGCAGATGATCGGCACAGGTTAGATGATCACTGATCTCTTTGCTTTCCGTGATTGCTTTCTTCATGTTGGCTGCAGCATCAGTAACACCCACTTTGTAAAGGTCTTCCCTCTGAAGACCAGGAAATTGAGAAATCATGTGGTCTATTCCTTGTGCAAGCAAAACCCCTGTATGTCTCCCAATAAAGTTTTGGCAATCCAAAGATAAGTTTTTGAGTTCAAAGTCTTTGGTAACATAATGCAATGTAAGGGAGACGAAGGGATCACCATTTCTTGCAGTCCATCCATCTGTAGTGAAAGCTGCCATTTCGCAATGCGGGATGTCTCTCTCAATTTGCATTTTTACATCACGTCTTAGATTGCGATAAATCATCGGTAGCTTGAATTTGGATAAGGTGGTTGGACTTTTTAGGTTGGCTTGTGGACAAAGATAATTCAGCAGCATTTTGAAGCCAGCAGTTTCAATAACGTGAAACGGGAGGTTAGAGAGAACTAGTGAAAGGGTTAGGATGATATCAAATTCCAACTGTTGAGCACTTTGTGAAGGCCACTTTATTGTTTCAGTAAAGTCGTCCATTTTTGTTTGGTGACTTGATGATGCATCATGTGGGAGGTTATCAAGCCTTTTGTTTTTATTAATAGGACCAAAATATCTTCTTATGGTACTGGACTTATCAGCCTCTGCCTGAGCATTCCTCTTTTCTTGAAATTTCTTCTCTTTATTTTCGTTATCGACTTTTTGCATCTGGTAAAAAGATAGCGGATTGCAGGATCTGAAATAAAATAGTGGAATTATATATGTTTAAAAGGATGCGAATTACAATGTTTCAGTAGTAGATAGTTCATAAAAAATAAATACATGAACCACAAGACACATTAGTGTTTTTTTAAAAATTCTAAATAATTTTTTTTTTATCATGTTGCATTTTACCATGGACATATAAGAAATGGACGTGCAACCTATTGTTTTTTTTGCGAACCATGCTCGTTGCGCATAGTTAGAAATCTTTTGTTTTAAGCAATAGAAATTAAATTATATTAAAGTCTGTCGGATTTAACGAAAATTTTTGGACTCGTCTAACCAGTCATTTCAACTTCCTCTCATTTATTAAAGATAACAGCAAAAGAACCAAGTTTTAAGCTTAATTTTATATAGATAGACATTCTTAATACCTTAATAAATAACGCGGACAATGAAAAGAAATTGAGATCATTTGCTTGACTACCTTAGTACATGTATAACTTGAGATAAAATAAATAATACAAAATCAAATTGTTTTGTAGCTACCTAGAGCACAATGGTTTCATGTCTAGGGAATTACTCCATCTATTATATTGCTGTAGACATCCAGTTTATGAATATTATAGAATTTTCTATTTTTATGTTTAACAACAGAAATATATACAGTAAAGGATAAATAACTTATACATAAAATGAATGTAAATACAATAAAGAAAAAAATAATTTGTCACAGTTTTAAAGAATTTAGCAAAGTCAATTTATGGCAAACCGCAAGAATAACTAAGTATTTAATATTAACATAAAATGATTTACCAGCTATATATAAACTAATTTTTATTTGACAAAAACAAATGGGTTATTATGAGCTTATTATGACAATTGAAATAATATATGAAATATGAAAAGCGAAAACATGAAATATCTGACCGCATTTTGCAAGATAATTATAAATTTGAATAACTTTTTAAAAGGTTATGCTTTATCAAATGAATTATAAAAAAGTCTATAAGAAAATACACCTACTAAAAAAATAATGCATTAAAGAATATAAATTATGGAGCTTATAAAGTAGCCGAGGCAAAAAATGGCGACATGTCGGAAAAAATACTAAAAAAATACACAAAATTAAGGCTGGTGAATGAAGGACCAAGGAGTTGAATGAAACCAGATCTTAATAAAAAATTTAATTTAAGCTTTTTTATACTTCGCTATACTTTTTTTAGTCATTTTAAAATTATCCATACAGATCTATTTTATCATTGACAGACTTTGTTTACACGAAAAAAGTTCCCAAATTTACAAATATTTATCTTGAAAAAATGATGAAAATCTGTTCGTGCCGACAACTAATTTCCTTTACCTTATTTACCTGTAATTTGTTTAGTAATTTGTCAACGCGTGAAGTAGTTACTTTATCCTGAAGTACAGTCTTATTAAACAAATGCTATAAAAGTTTAAACTAATACCACGTGATCAGAGGTTCTGTTTTTAAACTGTGGGCAGCCATTTTAATAGATTTTTTTGTTGACTGATGAAAATTTAGAGTTAGGGCCTCTTTATATGGAAAGTGGGCCCGTTTACCGAGATCTCGACGTTGTCCTTATTTAAACTTAATTTTATTTTGCGTTTATATGAATAAACAAACTAGCCCGGATCGCTATCCGGGCCAGCTCGTTTATTCATATAAACGCAAAATTTTTCGAAGCCAGTTTTGGCCTCTCAAGAAGGCCGCGGATACAACGAACGGCTATATGAAAATTAAGAAACTAATGATAATCAAATTTTATATCTTAAGCTCAAATATTGATAAGTTTCAAATAAAAATCTATTTTTTTGTTTAGCATAAGATTTTTTTCATAAAAATAACGGAATATTACATAATTACATAAACTTCAAGTATAAATATTTTTTTATTTAACAAAACATATTCTTACAATAGCTTGTTGTATGTGAACTTTCTGCTTTTCGTTTTTTAGAATAAATATGAGCCCATAATTATGAAAGTGGTCTAAGTCATATTTCTTATTTCGAGATATTTAATGATTCGCATTTGAATAAATTAAAAATTCCGTATAACGTTGTAATTACAACTACTTTTTAAAGGTTCATTTTTGACGATATCGTAAAAATTACATTGAATATATTTAGTTTAAAATCATGTCGTGTGAAATAAGTGATAAATTCATTTTTTTTTTAATTTTGACTTAGACCACTTTCATAATTATGGGCACATATGATAAAACACAGATTCTCAGTAAAACTAAGTAGGAGTTTTAATTTTAGTTTGTTTCAATATAGTTTGTTTAATAGTAGTGAAGAAAAAGTATTTGTTTACTTGTGCAGAAATCTCAAATTTAAAATAATTAGCATTTGCAATATAACTTACGTACCTTTTAGTTCTTAACTACCCAATGCTTGTGCTAGAAGCAGGGGCCTGTACAGGAATTTTTTTGGATAAGTCGCAATTTTAACCCCTTCCCAAAAATGTTAAATTTTAGCATCCCCCCCCCCCCCTTCCTCATTGAGAAACGCATATATGAGGTAAGACGGCTTAGTGTATGTACAAACGTAAGTCCGAATTTAATTTTTAGTGTTCAAAACCCTTACTTTCTTTTTATATTGTTCAAAATGCAAGTAATTAAAAAGATACACAGCTTTGTATAAAACAATTGGGGATGTCCATTGATATATTTTAATATATGCTTGTTGTTAACTGTAGTCTTCTTCTCCTGATGATAAATATCAAAAGAATTTGACTAAAACTTTACTAAGGGTTTAATTGAAATGGAAGTCCGGAATTTGTTCTCTAAGAAATAATAACTTTTATTTTTTTTAAATTAACAAAAGAAAATATTTAAAAAAAGAAGTACTTTATAACTTAATAAAAAAGGTATGTCCATTCAAGTTTTTTATTAATTTGTTTAAGTCAAAAATTAAAACAACCTCCGTTTAATATATAAATCGTTTTTTAATAAACTTTAGACCGTTCTCGATTTGAAAAGCGCAATAATAAAATACCAAATCGTAAATCTAACTGTTATCCCGGATTAATAACTTCTTACCATCCGTTCGAACAATTAACCTTGTATAGTTTGCTTAATTATTGCTTTAGTTTGCTAAAATTATTCGCTCTGTTTGCTTTTATCTACCGACGCATCATATTTATTCAAAATATTGAAGTTGTGAAAAAATATATAAAGATACATATTTTGGGTATGTCCAGCGACGTAGCAGACATCCCCTAGACACGCCCTGAGAAGGTTAGTAGCACAACTGCATGTTGCGTTATTGAAAATATAAAATTTTTCAAAATTGTAGGTAGACACCACTGCCGCTTACCATTCAGTTGTGTTATCAACCTTCTAGCACACTGTATTGGGTAACTAAGAACTAAAAGGTACATAAGTTATACATAAATATTAATTTAATCGTAAATTGCACATAAAAAAATTATATCGAATATTTTGAACTTTAACATTTAAATTAACAATTTCTTTAATTGTCTAATTTTTTTTAAATCATTTCATTTCTATAAACTTTTTAAAAATTTGTTTCATTGTCTTGTTTTTCTTTCAAAACTGTTTAATTATTTTCTTTCATATTGCAATAGTCTTATTAGATGTACATCGGTTCACCGCTAAGAGCTCTGATCGCCGCCATCTTGGAAGGCCAATTTTTGCTTCAATATTTTTTCGAAAACAACAATAGAATACGCTATCTAGTTATATTTTGAGATCAGTGGTTTAAAGTATACTAAATTATAGTAAGAGTAAAACACTTACTTTAAATTAGCTTTAACTCCACTGGTGCTACCTTGAGACAGCTTAATCACTTTTTTGCACTTATTGCACTCAGCAAATCCTGATTTTCTGCCAGAGCCAGAGATGTTATCCTCTTCTCTGTCTAGCTTGGTAAAATAATTCCAAAGAGACATTGTTTCTTGAAGATGGTTTGATTCGGTAGTGATTTTGGTATACTAATCAGATCACTGAAGAACTTTGAGGTTGTTAGTCTTTCTTGACTTTTGTCAAGCTTATATAGGAGACTAATTTAATTTTAGAGGGTAATTAATTATTTAACAACTATCTGACTTGATATAAATAAAGTAATTTTTTACCATAATAATTACCGCTTATACAAACTTTTATCACAATTTACCGAAATTACCGATTTTTACCGCTTTTACGCAGTTTTACCGTATTTACGCAATTTTACCGTTTTTACGCATTTTTACGCATTTTACGCATTTTTACGCATTTTTACCGATTTTACGCATTTTTACGCAATTTTACCGTCTTTTGTTACAAGAAAGCGTAAAAATGCGTAATTCGCATTTTTACCGCATACGGTAAAAGTGCGTAATACGCATTTTTACCGCACTGCGGTAAAAATGCGTATTACGCGTTTTACCGCATTTTACCGCATTTTACCGAAATTTTTTTACCGCCGGTGCGGTAACGCCGATGCTTACTTTCTACGTCAACGTAGAAAAAAAATGGAACGTAAAAAAACTATCGAAAAGATGGACAAAAAAACTGATGAACGTTGGACTTATTTGAATAACATTCATTTAAGCATTAGAAACTTTGAAGACGAAACAGTGATTTGGTTTGAACCACGCGAACGGCATTTTTCTTATTATCTTTTTCATTACGACGATAGTACATTAGATAACTTAAACAAATTTACCAAAGAAATCCAATCTCAATTAACCTTGAAAGATTTATGTAAAAGGACTTTGGCACATCAACGAATTCTTTTTGAGTTTGAACAATCGCAAATAAAATTTTTTTCTGTATTCGATAGAACCAAACTAGCCACCAAATGGAAAAAAAAGATGAAACTAGATTATTATTTTACAGCTATCGAAAACACATCTTTTATCAATGGGTTGTCGAAAAAAAGAAACATTTAATATTTTTTCATCTTTAAAAACGCTACCTTTACAGATTATTTCATTTAATTTTTACAGAAATATCGTATTTTGCTAATCCACATAAACAACTAGAAACATATTTAATGAAAAAACTATATCATAAGTCTTATATATACTATGCAAAACAACAATATTTTTATATTACAGAACCTTGTTTTATTCATGTTAATATTGTAAATCAATTTTTTAAATATTTTTTTTAATAACTAATAAAAAAATGGAAAAAGAACAAAGAAAAAAATTCGAAGAATGTGATATGAACTATCAAAAATGGATATGGTTTTGTCCACAAACGAGATTAAACTACAAACATGAAAAAATACCTACGTTAAAACAACTGTGTAAAAGAAAAATGGGTTATGCTAGAATACTAATCGAAATTGAAGCATTTTTAAAAAAACTTCCTAAAGTGATACCATTTGAATACTACGATAGAAAATATATTATTTGGGATCAATCTTTTTACATATCAAATGATTGTGGACCTCGTTTTTTATATAAAGAACATTTAGAATTTTTTTACGAACAAGCCAATTTTATATATATAAACAGTGAAATATTTTTATCTCATTATTTTCAACCTTTTTTAAATAATACACAATATGAACATTTTATATTTTATTAAAAAATTATATTAATTGGGCTTTACAACAACATTATTTTATTTCAACAGATCAATTTGTAGATATAAAGGATGTTATTTTATATTTATAGCTAGAAAAAAAAAGAATAAAACAATAAAAAATGGGTACGGCAAAAGAAAAATGAACAAAAAAGTTCGCAATCAAATGAAAGGTATATTCATTTCTTTTATTTTTTTAAATTAAAATTTTTTTTCTATTTAACCTAATTTTTTCTTTTTTTTAGCCATGTATCCGTACTTTTTTACGATAAATAAAGAGAGTCTGCGGCAATCACAAATGGTTAATATTCGATATTTTTGCGTAAAAAAATGTGGCTCCTGTCAAAGTTGCAAATTGCAAAAATAACTTTTTGTATTTTTTTATTCAGAATATATATTTTTTATTACATTTTGTCTTTTTTTTCCTTATTTTTTATTGCTTTTTATTCCTATTTTTATACAACTTCATACTAACATTTTACCTTTTTTTAAATATAAAAATGAATTACAGAACTAAAAATGATGATTGAGAGTGTGAACTCGATGGTGAAAGTTTCGAATTCAAACAACTAGTACGAAATTAAAAAGACTGTTAAAAGGCATTAATTTTGAAAAATGTCTAAAACTAGAAACAAAAAAATATGAATAAAAAAACAATAGAAAATGAAGAATTATGGATATGTGACGCCCCCCATTCGAGTTAAATTGTAAATTTTTTTATGATTAAAACTTTTTTTATTTTTTTTAGCTAACTAATACAATGTCTAGAAATTCTCATTGTCTAGTGAAAAAAAAGATTGTTTTGTCACGTGATGAAACACTATTCGTCTTGGAAATGTTTACAAAATTTAACAAAACATACGCTGAAGAACTCGATATATATAATCACTACATCACGATTGGAAAACAATTTTACCCAAACATAACCTTTGAAAGTTTTGTGAAAAAGAACTATCCCACTTTCAGAGAAGAAAAAAAATCTGTATCGTAACATTTTTTTATTGTAACAGTTTTTTATATGAATAAATTTTTTTTACACCTGAACCTATATTATATCTGCGCGCGCATCAGTCTCCTTATTTTTTTTTTAACGACAATAAAAAATATTTGTCAATTTTTTATTTGCTTATTTCCCCCTCACTCTTTCCCGTCACTTGACGACGGCCCCTTAACTATTAACTTGACGTGTCAATAAATGGTCTCTTGACTCTTAACAAATGGTCTCTTAACTCTTGACACACTTTTCCAACATTCATATATCATCACACATTAACAAAAATATAAACCAGAAAGCTGCAATGACGTTTAGCTTAAAGAAAGTGTACCTTTCCTGTATCATTTCACTTTGTATCCATACCAAAATTTTTGCTAACAATTCTAGCTAATCAAAATTTTTGCAGACAATTAAAGATAAATCTGTTGTCATTATGCGTCTTTTTTATTTGCTTTGCTAACGACATATGTAATAGTTTAACAAGGAAATAACAACTTTAACACAAAAGTTAAAGAGTCAATCTTTTGTCTAAGCAGTTTCATCATTTAACTAAATACAAACAACAAAACTATACAAATTATTTAAAAACATTATTAAAGAATTGTAAGCTTACTGAATGTTTCTTCTTTTCTTTAGTCCGTTACACTGGCACTTGAAAACGTAAATACAGACAGAGACAATTTCCAGGTGTTTTTTTTGTCTGAAAATAAATATTTTAATTCAATATGTTTTAAATAATGTTCTTCAAGCACATCACTTAAAAAAATTAGGTGAAATAGTATCAAATGTGCTTAAACTCTAACTATAACTGCGTTATAACTCTAACTAGATGCAATTTTAGCCTTGCTAATATGTTAAAATGGAAATGAAAATAAAAAAATTTTTGAAAACATTTACCAGCGACTAACTTAATTGACACTAGATCATATTGACACTATAGCATAATACTTTTGTTTGGTAAAAAATTTTTTACTTTAGTACATTAATGCCTTATGAGAAATACAATTTTTCCTCTGCCTTGTCTAACCATGTTACTGTCACCACTCCAATCACTTTTTGCTTCTTTCCATTAACATTTTCTAGCTAAACAGCTGCAGTCCATCTATTTTAAAACTCCACTTGGGTAAAACGTTTTAAGGATACAACAGCAGTTTATTTAAAATCAATGGTAAAAAACAAATTTTTAATAAAAAAAAAAAATAGATTAAAATCAAAAAGGTAATACGCTTAGATTTGAAGGCAAAAAGTTTTAAGGTAAACAATTTGTCAAAGGTACATTTACCGTAACTATATATATATATATATATATATATATATATTTATATATATATATATATATATATATATATATATATATATATATATATATATATATATATATATATATGTATATATATATATATATATATATATATATATATATATATATATATAAATATATATATATATATATATATAGACACACACATATAAAAAGTTATATATATAAATATATATATATATATATATATATATATATATATATATATATATATATATATATATATATATATATATATATATATATATATATATATATATATATAGGTTGTCCTACTACTGGTAACATGTAACCCGCCACGATCTGCTTCATGTTCTGCTGCCTTGTAGGATACGCCTGTTTAGGCAAAGGTTCGGAGATGCCAACTCCGATATAAAACACGCCTTGCCTTAGAGTTTTTGGTTGAGTAAAGGCTAGAGATTGTGTCTCGATAAAAATACTCATCTTGAGCAGATGTTAAGTGCATCCGGCTACTGTCTTTTAGAAGACCTCCTAGCCAAATACTTAAGGGGTAAACAGATTCTATCTGTTAACACGCCTCGCACCCCTTCTCCATCTATTAGACTGACGCAAATTTACTTTTAAAACATTGATTTCAGTGTATGATGTTGAATGCAATATCTTTTTTACTCAGTGCATGGGATTTGCTAGTGTCTCCGTTTTTCGTTAGGGTTAGTCTGTTTTTCGTTAGGTTTAAGGGTTAGTCTGTTTTTCGTTAGGGTTTTTTGTGACTAGGCAACTCATTCTATTACCTCCTAGTAAGGGTACAGCTTTAAAACTTAGTTTAATGGTTCTGAGGCCAGCTGGTAGTCAGGTTTCCCGAACTTTGTGGTAGCTCTCAGGGAGGCTGGTTCATCAACAGCCAAAAAATATAAAGATTTGAACAGAGCCATGATGCGCATTGATGGTATCCCTGTTTGTACTTTTGGTGTGCATTGTGAAGGCCACATTTGGAGCCCTTTGTAACGACAAAGGTTTATTAGTATTTATGAGGCAATTGTTTGAACTATTAAACAGTTTTCTGAGTACTATCTATGCTTTAGGTCAAATTTCTCAACAAGTTTAAAAATCAATAAGGTACCAAAACTCTAAAACACAAAAAACAATTATTATCACCATGTTCTCTAAACCTATCATTCACTAATATTTGTGGTCTTCGAAGTAACTTTTCGTCTGTTGAGGCTATCTCTTTTCACCAGACCTACTTTCTCTATGTGAGACTAATTTGAGTTTGGCTGTCTCATCTTGCGATTTTAGTGTTGACGGTTATCTTCCTTTAATTCTTAATACTTTAATAGTCACATGCTTGGCCTGGGCATTTACATTCGTAAAAATTTACCAATTTGTCGTGAAACTAGGTTTGAATCCACAGAATATTCTTTCATGTGCTTTTGTTTAGCACCACTTCACTCTATTGCTTTTCTCTTTATTTTACTTCGCTCTCCTTAATCTCATAACTGCACTTTTGGTCAATTTGATCAAAATAAACTAATGTTATTTCTGATCAAATTAACCAAGTCCTCTCTCTTTATCCATAAGCTAATATAGTTGTTAACGGTGACTTAATATGGTTATTGTAATGCTCACCACTCCGAATGGCTAAGCTCTAGATTCAGTGATTCTGCAGCAATTAAAGCCCACAATTTTTACCTTTCTCAACCCTAAATCAAATAGTTAACTTTCTCACTCGCTTTCCTGACAACCTGAATCTTTTATCTTCTCTACTCGACTTATGTCTTGTTTCTGATGCTAGTCAGTGCTCAGTTTCTCTACATTCACCATTTTGTGCTTCTGATCACAGTTTGATTTCTCTAAGACTAATATCTCATTGATCTTTATTACCTGAATTTCACTCTCCTCAATGGTTTCCTTCACACTATGCTGCTGCAATTTCAAATTGAAACCGTTATTTTCACATCTATCAACAAAACAATTTTCCAGAAAACAGACGTCTGTTTATTACTGCTTGAAAGCATTGTAAAAATTTTTTGTCAAAAGCCCGCTATTCCAGGTCATGAAATCTTGTATCTCATCTCAAAAATTAGGCCCTCTTGACATCCGGAGAATCATTATTAGTAATAATGATAAGGGCAAATCTTTAATTCCACCTCTCTTGTATAGTTTAGACTTTGTCACCTCACCTGAAGACATAGCTGAATTGTTTGCTGAAATATTTTCATCAATATCATCTCATATATCCGCCAGTTGCGCTCTACCTGATATTGTCAACAAACAGGTTGATCGATTGCTTGGCATGCGCATCACTTCCGCTTCTGTATCTAAAGTGATTTCTTGCGTCGACATTTCTACTGCTTCTGAACCAGATAACATAATTGTTATTGTCTTGCGGAAGTGTTCTCCGGAGATGTCGTCAATACTTTCAAAACTATGCAACAAGTGCATATCAGAGTCTTGTTTTCCAGCCTTCTGGAAAGTGGCATCTGTTATCCATACCTTCAAAAACTCTGGAGAGCGATCTGATTTGTTTAACTATTGCCCCATCAGTCTCCTACCTGTCATAAGTAAGGATTTTGAATCTTTAATTAGCCAACAATTTTCGATCTTCAATCTAATAACTGGCAACATCTTAAAGTTATAGAATTCTTCCTTTCCAATCTTAGTATAAAAGTCGTCCTAGATGAACAGCAATCTTTATCTTATTCTGCAACTTCAGGGGTTCCTCAAGTTTTTTTGTTGGCCCTATACTCTTTTCAATTTACATTACAGATCTTGAATATATTCTGACATCGATGGTGGCATTATTTGATGATGATTAAACCACTTATTCTAGTCGTGGTAAAAATCTAACACTCTCTAATTGCTTGGAGGGGGCATTCGAACTTGATAAGAGTTTCACCTTTGCTACAGCATGGGGCTCACAGTGGCTGGTGAGCTTTGATTCAGTTAAAACTTATTTTATTCAGCCAATCATTTTCGCAAAAACTTAAATCTTCCTATAGTTATGAATGGTAATGTACTCAATAAGTCATCTCCCCTCCATCTTCTTATACTAACCCTTACTTCCGATTTTTCGTGGAAACCATATATCAACTCGATTGCAAAATTAGCATCTGCTATAGTTGCATCTCTTTATTAAGCTCGACACTTTTTTACTTCGGATTCTATTCCCTATTTCTTAAAATCTCAAATCTGGCTTGTTTTGAATACTGTTGCCATATCTGAGGGGGGATCTTCAAATGATGCTCTTTCTCTTTTAGACAAAGTGCAAAAACGCATTTTAAACATAGTTAGACCTGTTCTTGCAACCAACCTCCAAGCATTATCACATCGCTGTAATGTTGCTTCTCTTTCACCTTTCTACAAATTCACTGCTTTAAAGAGCCAGCCTTTCTTGTGCCATCTACTCAAATTCAATCTCTTCCTACTCGTTATTCAATTATGTCTCATCCTTTTTCTGTGAGTGTTCCTAAATGCTCCAAAAACTCTAACTTCTTTAGTTTTTTTCCTCGAACATCAGTTCTTTGGAACTCGTTTCCTTCATCTTGCTTTCCTGATTCATTTAATTTGTAATCGTTTAAGTCGTCTGTCAATCGTTATCTTGCTCTACAATCTTCATCTTTTCTTTTCGAGTAACTTCAAACTTTAGTTAGTGGTTGCTTGCAGCTTTGTTGGATGCGAAGATTAAAAAAAATAATATATATATATATATATATTATATATATATATATATATATATATATATATATATATATATAATACATACCATAACAAGCCAAATAAAAGAACTGGGCTTATAATTCATTGGTAAGTCTTCTAGGACTGATAACTGGGCATTTATTCGGGTTTATATTAATTTGCGTCAAAATATATTTACAAATTTTTCATATTTTTTGGGTGTCCATAACACATAAATGATGTTGCCATGCTAAACCAGTGGCACATTCGTTTAGAACATAAGGACTTATAACATCTGAACCAATTGCTTTGCATTTTCTTCAAAGCACTCAAGTCGCCAAAAACTGCGGTTTTATTAAGACCAAATTTATCAATCTTGCATACCTGATCAGTCCTGTTTGGGAATGTAAACTTTTTTTTGTGGTCAATTTTAGAAAAAGCAGACTGAAACTGTTTGTTAAGACACTCTTCTTTTTTAAGCAATTTTGTAAGCTCCATGCCGTGTTTTATTTAAGAGGGAACAGTAAACTTTACTATTTTTTGACTGAAAATGTAGTTGTGTACAACTTCTGGATTAGATTTTTAAAGTGAGACAAGTTTTGATTCATAGTTTTTTCGCGCAGCGACTGTCTTTTTTTAACTACTTGCAAGTTGCTTTGTAGAGTGGGCTGATAGATAGATAAGTAATGGGTGAGTTCTCTAGCAGTTTTAACCAAAAGTTATATTTTTTTTTTGTTAGATTTTTAATGCCTGTTTTAAACCATTTTGCTTTTGATCTCTGTTTTTGAGTTGATGTTGCTTGATTTGGTACATATTTAGCTAATCCTTCTTTGTATCGAAACTCAATGAGTTGGTTTAGCATATTGGGATTGTTTTTGAACTTTTCAAGTTGTTTCCACCATTCTGCATCTGCAAAATATTTGTTTAGATTTTTATAGTCGCCCCTACCATAGTTTGGTTTAGTTAGTAATAACACCCTGCTTGGTGAGATTGATGGTTCAAACAAGAAACTCCATGTAAAAGTGCAATGGAAACTATTTTTAATTGAAATGCCAAGAAATGGACCAATATTGAGTTCTATAATTCTGGAGGGGCAGTCAGTTAGCGCCAGGTCAGAAGTATTTTTTCCAAAAGTAGGTTTCGTGAAATGCTGTGCAAGAGCTGCAGTGTTGACAGATTCCAAATAGTCAGTGCTCAACATTGTTGCATTTTTCTTAGTGCTGCCACCAGCTGCTGTCCACTGTATTTCAGGGTGATTGAAGTCACCAATTATTTGTAACTCCATACTTTTTATTTTGTGTTATATCTGCAGCAAAAATTATGCTACAATTAATTTTTCTGTTGAGTTTTATGCTTGCAGATGTCTCTCGATAAATACATCAAAAAGGGAATTATTTTTTTTGTGAAATATTATACACTTTACCTGCCCTGGCATTTTACTATGAAGCTCAATTGCATTAAAGTAGGATGCTTGTATATCTTGTCGTATGTAAAATGCAACGCCACCCTATGAATCAGGTCTGCTGTTGTTAAAAAGATTGTAATTTGGTAAATGGAGGCTGGAGTAATCACTGAACCAAGTTTCTGTGATTGCCACTATCATTGGTAACTTTAACGTTGTGGCATTTGCCCAAAAATGTCCATTTTAATACAAAGCAATAATGCATTTGTATAGAAACGTTTGATTTCACTTGAGGCTGTATAACTACTACTACTGCTAGATTTTTTGTTTATGGTTATGGACATAGTGTTTTTGTTACAGGTAGTTGGCTGGGCATGTTTGTACTAAACACTAAGTTATTTATTAATTGCTAACAACTCTGCATATTATATGGTTCTGGTGTTGCACAGGTTGAAGCACTTGTAGACCTTTTTGTAAAAAGGAGCTCTACTGTTATTTTTTTCAAAACTCCATTTCTTGCGACAAAGACAGACATATTTATATCTGTATATATATATATATATATATATATATATATATATATATATATATTTTATATATATATATATATATATATATATATATATATATATACATATAAATATATATTTATATCTATATATATATATCTATATATATATATATATATATATATATATATATATATACATATATACATATATATATATATATATATATATATATATATATATATATATATATATATATATATATATGTAAATATATATATATATATATATATATATATATATATATATATATATATATATATATATATATATATATATATATATATATATATATATACATATATACTATGTATATGTTAAATAATATATTTCTTTATTAAATAAACTTTAATAATAATTATAACATTATAAATATATTACTGCAATACATAAATTAACCAGCTTACCGAAAATAGTAATTGTTGTCTATTTCAGGTTAAATATCCTAAGCATTAAGATTTCATATAAAAAAAAATTATAAAAGTTTTTTTGTAGACAAAAAATCTTTTATAATTTTGGGATGTTCAGTGATGTAGTCTCCAATTTTCGTCAATATCATGAAAAGTCCAAGAGATGTAGTTGTCCTGAGCTTGAGATGTGCAAAGGTCAGAAGAAAAAGCAGCACTTTTTATATTTGGCTTAATTTCCGTTATTATGCTCTTCATTCCAGCTTGAACTTCTCTTGACCAAATTGAAAGCTTTCTTGAATTTGTTGTTCTGTGATGAAGGCTCAGTTTAGGGTTTGTAATGTGAAACAATTTCTTGAAACCTCTTCCTTCGACTGCTGAAAAGGATGCCAGATCAGTGCAAATGTAATCCAGCATTGCAGAGTCAAACTGTTTTTGAATGGAATTGTCATATTTGGACTTTGTTTCAAGCATTTCGACCATGGTTCGTTGTTTCTTCTTAGGAGGAGGAAGAAGAGAATCATCAGATTTTTCAGATTACTGTACGTTATCTTGGCTGTGTTTTTTTTGAGATGACAATGAAATCCGCTTGTGTTTCAATCTTTTGATTTCAAAGACTTTTTGCACGCCTTGCATTTAGCACCGTCACTTGTTTTTTGAAAATATCTCCAGATTTTGTTTGTCCTTGGTGACATTTTTGATCGTTGAAATGAGGCAAGAATATTTCTTTTCAATATGAACAATATGTGTCAAGTTGAATTCCACTGGTAAACTAATGAAATGAGGTCGAAAGTGCACCATCTTATACAAAAAGTTTTTGTATTTAAAATCCAATTAAAAATCTAATTAAAAAACTAATTAAAATTTTTGAATTAGATTTAAAAAAAAATTTAACTAAAAAATTTAGTTAAAAATCTAAATAATAATTTAATTTTTTTTTGTCATAAACAAATTAAATTTTTCATTAGATTTATTAAATCCACGGAGTCAAAATATTATTTAATTAAAAAAACAAATTATAAGGCATTTTGTAAATTGTAATAATTTTTAATTTGGAAAATAGTATAATATTTAGGTCTCGTTCTACTTCTCGCGAGAATTTTCTATTTCTCGTTTCTCACGAGGAGTCCCATTTCTCACGAAAAACGAGAACGAGACGTTATCTCGCTCAGGGTTAAAATACTATATTAAATAACAAGCTGAAAACAAACTATACTTTAAACCAATTTAAAACAAAACTTAAGCAATTTCTGATGGCAATTGAGAATGAATTAAACTTCTTCTAAAATTTTAAGTTTTTCACTATATTTTACTATATATGTATATGTTTTTTACTATATTATTTATGAACAATACTAACAGTCATTTAACTTGTAATTAAATTTTGTTGCAGTTTTTCAAACTTTAGATTGTAATTTGTAATTATTGTAATTTTTTTATCTTTTGTTGTGCTTATTTATATTATAGTTCCACGTATAACTGCTTGTTAACTCTTATTAAAACAACATCAACATAAAGAATTGGGATTAACTCAAATATAATTATTTGTAAAGGAACCAACTAAAATTATATTTGTTAGTTTATATTGTCTTATTTTACTAACCAGTTTTTAAACATAACTCTTTAAATTACTAAATGTTTTGAAAGTTTAAAAGTTAAATATTGTAAAACATTTTATATTTTATTTATTTTTTGTATTTTATTTGAAAATTTTATTTTATAATGATGCATTTTTCGGGGCTTAATGATAAGAGAAATTTTGTCTGCTTCTAGCCCCAGTCATGTAAAATTTCTTTTTTTCTTTTATTTATTACGATTGGAAAATTTTTTACTAACTGGCAAATAAATAACATAGCTTTTAACTGAAGATACTAAAGTAGTTCAATTTCTGATCTCAAGTACCCATGCGTGACTTTACAGTGATTCATTTGACCATCTTGTGTTTTCTTATAAGGTTGTGAATTGTAAAATGTTTACACTTTTGTTCAGCATACATCTATGCAAATATACTTTTTATTATATAACATATATACTTATTATGAAGTTTTAAATAATATATTATGTGATATTAGGTTTTGCAGTTTTACTTGCATTGCGACAAAATATCCTTAGTTTTAAAGTTTTTTTTTATTATTTTTTTTTTCTATTCTAAACTACAAAATAAAAAACATTTGAAAAGAGAGCTTTAAGTTTTTTTAAAATTTGCTAGGTGCTAAGTTCTGATGATTTGAACTTAGCACGCAGCGACTTTTTTTAAACTTTTTTTAAACACAGTTTTATTAATATGTTTTTTATAAACTTAAATAAAATTTTAATTTCATATTTAAAATGAATCATATTATTAACTTTATTGTTTTTTGAAAAACAAAAACTTAAAATTACCTAATATTAAAGTAATAAAGAAATATAATGTGTTATAGCTCTTTTACCACCGCACTGTGGAAAACAGTACTAAAAAAAACGTACCAAAAATGTTTTTTGCTCAAATTTCAATTTCACTACTGAAATTATATTTTAAATTTATTTTAAATAGTATTACAGTTAAACTTTACTATAATGTAGGAATTGGCTGATTGACCCTTATGACCGTCTATGTGGATGGCCACATTACACAGGTCAACAAAAAAAAAATTTTTTTTCGGTGCCGAGCAAACAATTTGTTTTTTGTATAGCATTTCTCACTTTGATTTCAAATATGCAACTCTTTTTTACCATCACATCAAGTTGTAAAGATATTTAGGTTCAAATCTTAAGTATTTAGGGTAAAGTCCCTAATGTTGTCTAAAAAAAATTTTTCAAAATTATGTCAACCTGGGTCTCAAAAGAAGCATATTTTCATAGAGATTTTAAAAATGTTATTCATTTGTAATAAAAATAAGTATTTTTTGTGTAATTGCTAAATAACATTCTGTTGAAATTTTTTTAGGAGTCTTTAGCATTTTTTTACATATTTTTTTTGTCAATAAATTTTAAGGAAAAAATATTTATGTTTTCTAAAATCTCTATAAAAATACGCTTCTTTTGAGACCCAGGTTGACATACTTTAAAATAACTTTTTTTTCGACAATATTAGGGACTTTACACTAAATACTTTAGATTTGAACCTAAATATCTTTACAACTTGACGTGATGGTAAAAAAAGAGTTGCATATTTGAAATCAAAATGAGAAATGCTATACAAAAAACAAATTGTTTGCTCGGCACCAGTAATTTTTTTTTTTTTTGTTGGCCTGTGTTATCAATTGAACTCCAGATATTTGTACAACTAAAACCAAATCATTTATGAAAGTCTTTGCTAAACTCAAGGCAAGAAAGATTTGTTACTTGAAGATAATTTTTGTTTCATTGGTGAATTTAATATTTTGTAATTATAAACTGTACAACATTTTTAACGGTAAAGTATTTGTATATTTCTTTGATTAAAAATGTGTTTTATGACCGATCGTAAAACAAGCATGTTTAACTATTGGTTGATGACTGGCATCACTGGCGCGGTGGTGCCGGTCATCAACCAATGAATCCCTTGCATAGGCAATCAATGGCAAGTGTACTGTGTATTGTGTTAAGTATTTATTTTTTTATGGACTTATTGTGTTATGTCTTTATTTAGGTAAAGATTAATATTTAGATAGAGATTTTAAAGACAATTCATAATTTTAGGTTGAAAATCAAAAATATCTCAAGATATATTTACATTAACTTTCAAAATTCTCGGGCTAAAAAGGAAAAGATAACAAAGCACGTGTAAATATCAAACGTAAAACTAATTGTATAAAAGAAGGAACATATTGGTTTATAGATTATCTTTCTGTAAACTTATTTATCATGGTTTAAAAAAATACAAAAAATGTTTAAAAACACATATATTTTTCCAAAAACAAAAAATGTAACTTATTTTTAAAATATTAACACATAAAATCTCTTACTTTTTTAACCGTTTTTAACTGCATATTATAGCGTTAACTAAACTAAACGTGAACATATATTCTAGTCTAAACGATAGATAGTTTTAATAGTCACGCCAAAAACTTGCCTGGGGTGATTTTTGGCCAAAAATTAATGCCGTGTACCACCGTCATAAAAATCGTAGTTAGTAAAAACAAGAACACCTCTGAGATTTACAGTTTAAAAAGAACCTATTCTTAAAACGGTGACAAATATAACTTTATTTCTCCATTTTCAAATAAACAGCTTTGTATTGGTTATCCGAAATCCGAGAATAGGCAGGCGTGCTTTGCTAAGATTTAGAAAGTGCGAACATCATAAAAGCAACGCACTCGTTGATGCAATTTGGGAGAGTTTTTTTAGTACAATTTATTATAAAACTACGTATTTAAATAAAACCATATTAAGTTACAAACACACTTCTTTATCGAAAAGTTTGCGGCCTTATTGTCTTTTTTATATTTTGACTAATTTAAAATTGTCAACAGTCTAATTGTTCCATGTTTAAAGTATATTATTGTAAATAAAATAACATTAACAACATATTGGTTAACAAAAAATTGTCATTTATTATGGCTTTTAACAAATTTTGGAGTTTAAAAACCTTTTCATTGTTTATTTAAAAGCATATTGTTTTTTATTTGCTTTTTTTTTAAATTCGCAGTATGCCATAACAAATAATGGAATAATTTTTTGACACTTTATAAAAACCTTTAATAAAATGTCAAACTCAACTTTTTATCTTATCTAAAATTGCTTTAATTTTATTTTTAAAAAAACAAGGTTTAATTAAGAAAAAAAATATTTTTATTTAAAATAAATCAGAAAAGTTAAATTGAAAAAAATATTATTCTTACAGACAACATTTTTATGTTTTTTTTAGCAAAGAAAGTTAAAATAGAAATGGAGCCAGAAGAGTGTGGTGGATACAATGCGTATTTTTTACATGAACTTTTAGACGAATATCAATGCCCTGTGTGTATAATGGCTCTTCGTGAACCTGTTATAACACTGTGTGGTCATCGACTTTGTTTTTCATGCTCAGAAGAAATGAAAAAAAGGTACTGAAATGAATTTAAAGTTACTTAATGTTATATGCATATATATATATATATATATTTATAGAGAGAGAGAGAGAGAGAGAGAGAGAGAGAGAGAGAGAGAGAGAGAGAAAGAGAGAGAGAAAAAAAAGAGAGAGAAACAGAAAGAGAGATAAACAGAGAGAGAGTGAGAGATAAAAGAGATGGAGAGAAAGAGAAAAAAAAGAGAGAGAGTGAGAGAAAGGCAATTTGTTACTATGCATTCAACACACCTTTTACTTCGTTGACGTAATTCTTGATACCGAGTTATCAAAAATAATTATTAAATACAAAACTTTTTCTTTTTAGAAACAATGGAGTTTTGATTTGCCCATTAGACAAAACTGTTTTGCATTCTGAGAAGGTTACTTTAGTTTTCAAATTATAATAATTTAGTCTATTTATCTAAAAATTACATATTTTTTTTAATAAAAAAATGCTTCTTAAGAAAAATTGTTAAATTTTTTTTCTTTTATAGGTCTTTCCTGATAAATTTACTGAAAGAGCTATTCTGCAATTGAAAGTTAAATGCGATAACTTTTCAAAAAGTTGTCAATGGACCGGGGAACTAAAAACAATTAATGTATGTTTTTTAAGTTTTGTTGTAAAATATATAATACTTAACCCAAGTTTTTTTTAAACATATAAAATTTTTAGAAAAATTTTTTATAATTTTTCACTTATTATTTTTTTTATTATGTATCATTATTTTATTTTTTTTTAATTTAAGTTACATAACGTAAGTTAATAGTTTAATTATTAACTATCGAAGACCGTGTTTTTCTAATTCAACAAAGTATGCTATTTTATTCACTAAGGAAAGTTCATCGATGCAATATTAAATTTAAAGGGCTTGGGGTGTGATGCAAGAAGCAAACTTAAGTAAATTATGACAATACTTTGTAGTCTATTTTGACTGGTTAGTTTAAAAAAAACTTAAGCAATTGCATAAACTAAACTTGAAAATTTCAATGTCGAGCTTAAAAAAGTCAGACTTAAAAAACTTAAATGGCGTTGATTTGATTAACGCAAATTAACATAATGTTTTCAAATTAGATATAAGAACTTTATACTTTAAAATAATCATTTACAAAAGTGTACTAAAAGTTGTTACAAAAATAACAATTTCGACTTTTATATTTTTTAAATTAAAACTACGTAATATTAAAGAAAGTAAAGAATTTTAGGCAAACGTAATATACGTAACGTAATATTAAAGAAAGTAAAGAATTTTAGGCAAAAATTCAAGTGTTACTTTCCAACTAGTCTAAGTCTCTGTAACGTCACATCTGTTTAATATGGAAGTAGTAGGGGAAAGTAAGTTACCCCGGACACTTAAAGGAAAAATAGATTGTACACATTTACTTAAGAAAAACAATGTATCAAAAGACTTTTTAAAAATATAAACATTATTATATTGAATAAGAAGTAGTTATTATGTACCTTAATAATATACATAACATAAAAGAAAAAATGATTAAAAACCCATGTTTTAAAATTGAAGGGTAGCCCCAGACACATAGTTTAATCATGATTTTATCTTTTTATAACCTTTGTAACACAAATATAATATATATTTAGTTAGCATTGTATTGTTCTCAACACTTCAAAAAAAATTGCCTTTAAAAATCGTTTTTGATACATAATTAAACGGGAATAAAAATGTCATCATTTAGAAATATAAAGATTAGCTTTTAACTAATGAAAATAAAAACTTGAAAATCATTTTTTTTTATCCGATAGTTTTTTTATTAGAAATAAATGAATTACTGTTATGGGTTTGTGTATTATATTAAATATATTATTATTGATATAAAAAAGATGATCATATTATGTATTTAAATGGGTTAAGTTGACCACCCTCCAAACATGTGTCTAATACAACCCAGTCATACCTCATTAACAAATATTAGTTTTAACACCAGTGAATTAAATTTAACGAGTTTTTTTAAATAAAAGTTGTAAATAAAAATTTGTCTTTAATCAATAAAAAGTTATAAATTTACATAAAAGATATATTATTATGTAAATTAAATATGATGATACGATGCTCTTTTGGTGGTGGGAAGCAATCTTGCACTGCCTGGCAATAGCTTCGGCATATTTTAATAGATATTTTGCGTATACCAACTTCACATAGCTTCTTTATTTTAAGCTGTAAATTAAGTTTCCGGAGTTACCCGCCATCCTGAGCGGTACTTTTCCCTCCAAGCAAGCATTTGTTTTTAAAATTTTCGTTCGAAATGCCTTTTTAATGTCTTCTAAACGTTTTCTAAACATACTACCTTAAAGCAAGTTTAAAAGACGTTTAAAAAACCTTTAAAAGACATTTATAACTTAACTTTTAAAAACAAATGCAAGAAGGGCTATTTGTACTTCATTATATATGCTATGCGGTTGTCAGCAAAGCAATATGTTGAACACAAGATTGTTAATATTTATTTTTCTTGTTAAAAATATTTTTATTAAAAAAAGAAAATTCAATTCCAAAGGTTGCAAGCAAGCACTAATTATGTTGGGAGTTAACAGATAATCAAAACGCAGATAAATAGCACTAAAGTGATTGACAGAAGAAATAAAACCTGGAAGCTATAAAGCAAAGATGAAGATGAAACATATTTTTAAAGGATGAATTTCAAGAAAAAAACCCAAATGAATAGAAGTTTTTTAAGCATAAAAGAACACTTACAGTAAATGAGTCTAATATATTTAAATTACAAGTTACGGAAGATTGCGTTTGGTTTGATTAAACAAGTAATAATAGCTTGCAAGATTATCAAAAATTGCACTGTTTGTAAAAAAGGAAAAAAAGAGATCTAGTCTTTCAACAATTAATCAGAGGCTCATGCTTAGCAGTTTGAGCAGGTTTTAGCAGATTTGAGAAGGTTCAACAATATTTATAATGCGTCTTGAGACTATGGTTGTCACATAAACAACATAAATAAACGAAATAAAATCAAAAAAATAACTTATTTATATCTGGATGTTGAGAACAGAATTAGTTGTAAGAAAAACGATTAAAATTAGAAAATTTTACTTTATGCGCGACACAAGCTTTCTTTAAAATAGTTAACAAGTTAGTTGTAAAACGAGAGGATCAAAACTTGTAAAGGTGATCACAAAGTAAGTTGTTAGACTCAAGATAACTTTTTAGAGGTTTGTTAATTAAAGATTTTGAAACTTTTTAAATAACAGCGTTAAAAATAAAATTAGAATCTAATGAGAAAACAATAAAAAAAGAGGAGAAACCAATTTGTTTATAAAAACTAATGAAAAGAAAAAAATATACATCATTCAATCAATATAGGAACAAAGTCTACACCGATGCAGAAAAACTTATTACCTTGTTGATTGACATGAAATATTTTCACAATGAACTATTAAATCAAAGAGATGTATTTTTCAATTTTTATATTAAAGTACTTTTTGCGATTGAATTAGTTTGCTTCTTCCATCTGCGTATTCTCTGATACGTGTGCAGCCTTTTTTTATTTTGTTTTTCATTAATCGCTCAAATTTTCTACATTTTGGCTTCATTTAAAATTTCTCCTTTATTTCTTACATATAATTTTTTAGAGGTTTGTTGATATGTTAACCATAGGTATTAATTTGTTGCAGAAATATTTTCATTGAAGATTCTAGTCAAATTTCAAATGGAATGCGTTTTTTATTATAATATTTTACTAAAACAAATTGACATTGGCGTCGAAGAAATTGGTGATGGATGTGCAGTTTAGCTTTAATAATTAAATCTTAAAACATTTTTGTCATTTTAAATTCTGGTAGGTCGATATTAAATTTATTAAAAAGAAATGACCTTTTTTTTTTTAAACGCAATAAACAGGGTTATTTTTTTCTGGTAAAGCACTTGCCACTTTTACATAAACCTTTGATTAAACTTTTGGGTTTGATCATTCATAATACATTTTTAATACGGTTTTACAAGTACAAATAAGGTCATAATATAATCCAATGTCCAGTGGCTGTAAAATATGAGGTAAAATGACAAGTAGGCAGACCACTCAGACGTTGTTTTCTTTAAAAATTTTAATAATTTTTAATGACACATGAGTGCTGTGAATGCAATACAAGAATATTTTATCGGCCAATCCCTTTAACTGCCAGTATGAACAGCCATTCCAACCACTCAATGAATTGCAATTTCACCATCCACCCTTTAACTGATTTTGTATACACTGTGTCTTTCGGACCGTTTTTGCATTATGATTGATATAAATTTCCTTTGATTTATAAACGACAAAAGGAGTTACGTAAAAACAATGCATTTGTTTATGATGTAATCATAAACAAATAAAAAAGTAAAAAGCGCGCTTAAAAAAGTTTAAGAACGCGCTTTATACTTTTTCGACATATTTTTGAAATTTTTCCTAGATCACCACTAAAAGCACAATCATCGCGGTTCCATATATGTAAAGCATTTAAGTTATCAATTATTAGCCTCATTGTATTGTTGCTTTTAATTTTTAAGATACTTTTAATTATATTGAAAGTTCAAGATGAGGCTCCGTTATAAGATAATACAATGCCATCTGCATAACGCTACATCATGTTTCCATCTCTCTTTAAAATCATACTACCACTGTAACTATTGTTTTTTTTGTTTGTTTTGTTTTTAATACTATTGAACAAAAGATATTATGTCGGCTAGTGTCAACCCATAGCCTAATTCTTTTAAATACTGAATAAATTGAATCAATAACTTTTTCGTTGTAACGGAAAAAGTGACTTTCCAGTTATGTTTTGACTTCGATGCTTTTGTTTTTGTTTCTGCCAATCAATGCCGATTAAGGTACATTAAACTTGTTAAACTTTTTGTTGATAATGGTGGTTTTTTTATTTTTCATATTAGTTTGCAATTCGAAAATAAAACATTTTGTTGGTAGTGGTGTTTTTTTTTATTTTTCATATCAGTTTGCCGTTCGAATATAAAAAGGAAGTAGTAACGCAAATCATTAATTTAATTATTACTGACAGAAATAATTAAACAAATAAACATTGTCTACTTCTTGACTCAAACAATCGATAATTGTTTATTTACCATAGACCGACATACGTAGAGTAGCACCTTTTTTAAACTTTAACAAATAACTTCCTTGTTTTAAAACATAATAAAATTATAATATCATAAAAAATCTACAAAAAGTTGGGACGGATCTAAACAAGAAATAAATATTAGACATGCTTGTATAATGATTTAAACACTAACCGACAGTTAAAGAAGTATATTATTCAAATATGATAAAAGACAATAATCTTTTGTTATGTTTTAAAAACAAATATATTTTGTTATATTTTAAGAACCCTTAAAAAGTTTTTCGTTAAGAATAAACTAATGAACTGTGTAATATACTTATTTATATGTGATGTCTTAATAAAATTGTCAACTGATACTAACAGTTAACAATCAATTCAATGGTTTAATAGGCTATTATAAATCACAAAGAAATAAGTATATTACGTATTTCATTAGTTTAATCTTAACAAAAAAGTTCTTTGTGTTTTAAAAAACATTAAATAAAAGATGTTTCAAAATAATAAAGTTGTTGCTATTGAATACCAACAGTTTTAATCTCAAACATTAATCTTTTTTTTTATATGTTAAATAAAACCAATGAAGTTTTTACATTAATCATTATTTTTTTGATTTGAAAATAGTTATTTGTACTATTATTATGAATAAAAAAAATTGAAATTTCTAGTAAACATTGAGCAGTTGGTAAGTTGTTGGCCAGATCCTAATAACCAACTATTAGCCACAGTTTGGTCAACCGTTTGCTATTTAGTTGGTACCGTGAAAAAAACGTTACGCCTTTACCAACGCCTAATCTACTCTTTTATAAACTGTTGGTACCATTAATGGCCCATCAGTAATAAAACAGTTGGTACCATTAACGACCCAGCAGTAATAAAACAGCTGGCTAACAGTTTGTTTCATTACCGGCCCAACTATATGATTTTTTTCGCGATTTAAACTCACTTTACAACTTGACGTGATGGTGAAAAATGAGTTACATATTTGAAATCAAAATGAGAAATGCTATAAAAGAAAACAAATTGTTTGCTCGGCACCGGAAAAAAAAATTTTTTGTTGACCTGTGTAATAATCATACAGTAATAATCATTGTAATAATAACAGTGGTAATAATAACTACAACTACAATTATAATGATAGCAGTAGAAATTTACAACAGTAACAATAATAAAAAACTAGCAGTAAGTAAACCCTAATACGGGTTATGAGTAATTAATTAATTAATAACAATAACACAATAATAACTTGAAATATTATCTAAAAAAATATATACAAATTTATCTATAAATGACATTTTAACTTTGACTCCCTATCAGCATTGTCATTACTTATAGTTAACGACAGAAAAACCGCATTAAAATCTGTTAAGTTCTTTTTAAAATCTGTCTTAACACAGGTACCAGAAAAAGAAAGTAAGCCTGCAAATAGCTAAAAATAGAAATTAAAAAAATTACCTTTTTTAATTTAAAAAGTAATATTTGTATTTTATTGTTAGTAGAATTAGGATAATAATACAACATAAAATATAAAGAATAAAAAAATAGCTGTAACAGCCAAGGACTATCAACACAAAACTCCGTAACAATAGATCATAGCATAGAATATTTGTAAGCACACGTTACTGTGTCTCCAGAGTAATTAAAAAAGAAAAGATTATAAAAAGGCTAGACAATACAATGTAGTAGCACTGGCAAATAACACGACGACCTAATAAGATATTTTACCATATAAAATACTAGACTAAAAAGATTTTATTTATTACAATATTTGAACAATCGAGGGACAATTATGGTTAAACAATATGAACAATCGAGGGACAATTATGGTTAAACAATTTGAACAATTATATTAAAGAATAGCTAGCAGCTCGCAAAATATTTCCCATAAATAGTCATTATCAATTGTGGTATAAAGAAATACGTAAGATCTCAGTAATTACATAAGTAATATTAATTCTCCCTCTCTTCTAAGAGAAAGAGATAGAGGGAGAAAAAGAATCTGTTTCCGAAGCAGCATGTTAAAAAAAAATATAAAAACACGTAATAAATAGATGTAACTGATTTTAATATGTTAACAGAAAACAAATTTACTTTTACTATGATTCAATTTCCAGCATTTCTTAATTAAGCTCCACCTTCTCTATAACTGTTGACTTATGATTAATAGAGTAAATTTTACATCATATTAAATTTACAAATGAAAACCAACAAAATGTTTACAGAATGTTTCAATAGTAAGCAAACTAATCAAGTGATGGCATAGGCAACTAAAAAAAAAAAGTACATAATTATTTTTGAAATTAAAAAAAAAAATTAAAATGATCAAATTTTAAAACTGTTCTTGTTACCATAAATAGTAAAGAAATACCTTGCTTTGTTTTAAATTGTCTAAAGTAAAATCAAAATAAAAGATATTAACACTGCTTGACACTGAATTCTGGCAACTAAGTTTTCTGCTCGTCGAGCAGCATTTTTTATATTTCAACAACGAATTATCTCATCTTGACTAGATCTATCTCTTTAACCTTACAACAACTATTTTCAAGTTGCCTATTGGCATTTACATTAATAACTTCTTTAAGCCTAATATTATCTACTTCAATTTAACTTATATCATTAAA
>NC_088927.1:45975000-46075000 GCF_038396675.1 Hydra vulgaris | reverse complement strand
TGAGGAGCAAACCCAAAAACTTTCCAAACATGTAATGTTGAAGAATGAAAATTGAGCAAAGCGTGAAAAAGACCGCAAACTTATAGATAAAAATGAAGATGTTGTATGCATTGATCTTGAAAATGTAATAAGTTTACCAAAATCAAACATAGGAGCATTTTTTTACAAACTTAAACTCTCAGCTTATAATTTAACTGGGCATTGCTCCCTAAATAAAAAAGGTTATTGTATGCTTTGGCATGAAGGTATTTCAGGTCGTGCAGGAAATGACCTTGCAAGTAGTGTAACATGCTTGCTAGAGAAGATAATTGCTGACCACCCAGATGTTAATAAACTCATTCTATGGTTTGATTCCTACGTGCCTCAAAATAGAAAAAATCACATGTCCATTGCCTTACGTGAGTTTTTAATACGTTACCCAAAAATCAGGGTAATAGAGCAAAATTTCTGTAAATCAGGGCATTCTAGTATACAAGAGGTTGACAATATACGTAGTCAAATTGATAGAGCACTAGCTCCTCTTGAAATATTTAGTCAAATTGGTTTAATCAGAGCAATTGCTAATATTCAAAAGAGAAATCCTTTTTCTGTCTACCAAATGAAAAGACTGAAATTTAGGCATTTTTTAGCTATTGCAGGCTATTTTATTTATAGCCTTGTTCCCTATACTCAAATAAAGCATCTGGTTTACAGGGCAGAGTTTTCAGATCATATATACTACAGAAAGTCATTTACTGATGTTTGTTCAGAAGTACGAATTAAGCGTCTTCCTAACAATCCACGATCTTCATTAGCTGTGGCAAGACCTCTTGCAGTTGTACCAACGGCTTCTGTCTTAAACCAGTGTGCTCAAATTTCTAATGACAAAGCTAAGGACCTTCAAAGTATGTTCAAGTATATGCCTGCTGTAGACATAACATTTTATAATAGTATTTTAAAATAATTTATTTTAATGTCAAAATATTTATGTTTTATGTTTATGTTACGGTGTTAAATGGTGTTAATTCATACATTTTATTAAGATTTAAAAAAGCTCTTTATTGAAGTTGTTGTTTTTAATGAATTAACCAGATGTGCTTACCTTGCTGAATTTAATTTTTGAAATTCATTTCACTGTGAAATGTATTTTGGATAATGTGTTCTTGGAGGTTATTTCAACCGAGGTTTTATTTTTTTGTAAAAATTTTGGTACATACTTTAGATAATTAAACTTTATAAATATTGCATTTATAAAGTTTTTTTACTAGTTAAAGTAAGATTTTATTCCAATAAAACAGAGATATGCCAAACAGTTCTTTACCTTGCTACAATTTATACAATATATATATACAAAATACTTATTTGTATTATATTTTTATATAAAAAATGGAGATAGAACAAAATTATATTGTATTTTATAAAATAAGTGTGTATTATATTGTTCTATCTCCAAAACAGGGTGTGATAATTCAGATACCTGCACTTTATATCTTTTAAAGTATTTGCTTTTAAACTGTGGTAGCAAGTATGGGAAATTAATATGAATCTAATTTGTTTACGTCTTTTATGTTTAAGTGGTCTACAGGTCCTTTTAAAACTTTGAATTTGATTTTCTCAGTTCGGAAAAACATGGAGTTAGAACAAAATAATTCTAACCTCGCGAAATAGACGTTCAGGACTGCCTGGAAACATCAAAAAGTTGAAGTTTGGCACAACTGTCTATCTCCAACAGGTTGGATATTTGCTTCCCTGTTGACTGTACGTGATCATCCGTTACATGGAAGGTGTCTTACTGTGCCATGTTGTAAAAGATTTGTAACCTGGTTTTTTGTTGGTGGTATATTAAAAGTACGTATATTAAAAAAAAGGCGATAATCACAATATACTATAGTCTAAACAATTAACCGCTTATTTTCAAAATAAAGTTCATATATTTTAAATGTTTTCATTAACTTATTTGGTAAAGAAAACTAATATTCTTTTTTTTTCCAGATGCCAATTTGTTACTAAGCCAGAAAATGTAAAGACTATACAAATAATGACCTATCCAAATGTCTTGAAGTAGTAAAATATAAAAAACTTACACAAAAACAATCTGCTGCTAAATATTGCAATAATTGATGAATGATTTGTTACAAATTGAAAAGAAAACACAACTTAAAACCTGGTAAACCATACTTTTTAATTGATGAATGATTTGTTACAAATTGAAAAGAAAACACAACTTAAAACCTGGTAAACCATACTTTTTCTAAAATTCAAGGGGACTGTTTTTGTGAAGTAAACTATTCAATTGAGTGACTTTGGATGTCTAATCGGTAAAGATGATTTACGTCATATTATGAATAATCCTCTAATTTGTTCAGGAAAAAAGTAAAAAAATCTAAGGCTTTTCATGGGCCTAATCAAGTTGATTCATTTTTACAAAAACAGGGAGGTAATAAATTCCCTGAAAAAATCAGATTTTTATTAGTGTGATATTTATCCAGTAAATGTCAATGAATTACTCACACATTTTAAATAAAGAGAATTGTCAATAAAAGGTTCACACAATTGAAAGAGTGAGAGTTTTCAATCAAATACTAACAAAATTTAAAGAGAGAGATTTGTCAATCAAATACTCACACAATTTAGGTTGAGAGACAATTGTCGATCAAATACTCACCCAATTTTTTTGCAGTCTGCAGAAATTAAAAAACGAAAAAAAAAATTTATGTTCCTGCAGGAAAAAGTGTTGCCACAGAAAATTTAGAAAAATTTGATGAGAGTTTTGATATTGGCTCAAAGAAAAAAAAAACAGAACAGAAACATGGAGAGCATAAAGTCAAAAGTTCAATCGGAAGAAAATACGAAAGTGTGCCATAATCACAGTTCTTGCTCAAAATCATTGAGAAGCATAGAAAACAAACTTATCAACAAAAAGAATAAAAATAAGAAATCAAGCTCAAAAAATTTGAGACGTGAACTTTTTCCTAGCCAAATTACAAATGTCAAGATAAGCAGTGCTTATGTGATGCCAATGGTTAAAATATGCTTGTCTCAGACACAAGATGATTTTTGAATGGAACAATATTTGTTTTACATCAAGAAGCCTCAAGAATTATCCTAAACTAAAGAACTTTACAAAGTAACTCTATTAGACTTTTATTCTTGAAGTTTTTAGAGTTGAAGTTTAAGAACATGAAAAAATATATAATTTGTTTATATAATTATGTATATATTTATTTATATAATTGCCTACATTAAATAAAATTAGTGTTTTAAATACAGCAGTGTTTCTTTGATCATGTTAAATTTTTTATAAACCATAATAATAGTAAATCTGAATTTATTTTTATTTATCTTGTAAGAATTTAAATAGCAAAATTCATATAAACGGTTTTTTTCAAACTTTATTAGGCTGTGCAAAGTTAGCCAAAAGCCCGGTAAACTTAGGACATAATTAAGACACCAATGAAAAATACTTCTTAAATGGATAAAAAAAAAAGTTCTAATAATAAAATTTTTTAGTAAGACTAGAGAAAAATTTTGGCATTTTTTATAAATATTGGGTTAAAGTTTTAAAGTAAGTTCTAAGAAACACAGAGCAAAAAATTTCAAATTTTTGTGCAAAGTTACCCAAAGTTAAAGTATGGCTTGTGTTTAAGTTTGCTCTTTGCATAAGCTTAAGTTTAATTTCATATTTTAAGTAAGACTTTAAATATTGTAGTTCGTTTCTTGCATTCCTCCTTAGAAATCTGGATATATTTTAAAGAAATTTATCTTGTGTTACGCATTTATCACGGCTAAAATCAGATTTTATTAAGCTTTTAAAGGAGTTTTTTTCCAAATATTTACAGAGCAATTTCTCCGAGATATTTTTTAAGTGATATAAAAAATAATTTCTAAATATATTTGGAAGAAAACGCTTTTAAAAAAGTAGCACTAGCCAAAAGTAAGCAGCAATAAAAAAAAGCTTTAACAGTTAATGTTATTCTAATATGTGGTGTTCCTTTAACAGTTAACGTTATTCTAATATGTGGTGTTCCACAAGGTTCTATTCTCGGACCACTACTATTTTTAATCTATGTAATCGACTTAAACAATGCTTTCAAATTGAAAAATATAATGTTCGCTGATGATACTAACCTTTTCTTATCCCATACTGATGTTTATGAACTTTTTTTAACTACAAACAAAGAACTCATTCTCATTTTTAATTGGTTCAAAGCTAATAAATTAACTTTAAATATTAACAAAACAAAATGGATTATCTTTCACTCCTGCGCAAAAAAACGTTTTTTACCAAGTAATATGCCTCAAATTAATATTGATGAAACGATAATAAAAAGAGATACCATTATAAAATTCTTAGAAGTTTATCTTGATGAGAATATTACTTGGAGAAAACATATTGATCAAATAAGCACAAAAATTTCTAAAAACATTGGCATTTTATACAAAGCCCGAAACTATCTAAACAAGAAAAACCTAACCCAACTCTATTAATCATTTATACACAATTATATAAATTATGCAATCATCACCTGGGGAAGTACGGATTAAAGTAAATTACAACATCTTTATCGCCGTCAGAAACTTGCAATCCGCGTAGTTAATTATGCGGATCGCTTTTCACATTCAAAATATTTTTTTGATTATATGAAGCTTTTAGATGTTTATAAACTGAACGTATTTAATGTCTTATGTTTTACTTTTATATAGAAAAACGACTTATCTTTATTTGTTTTTAACGACCCTTTTTTTTTTAAACCAATAAATAAATACACATTAAGAAATTTTAGTTTTTTAAGTGAACCTTTTCGTAGAACTAAGTTCAATCAATTTTGTATTTCACATCGTGCACCTCATCTTTGGAATAAAATAGTATTACCAAACTTTGATCCTTCTACTACTCTTCCTGTTTTTAAAATTCAGTTAAAAAAATTAATTCTCTCTATGGACAACATTCTAAAATTCTACTAAAAATAAATGTAAAATGTATTTGTTAAATCATCAGCTTATTATATATTAAAATGTGTTGTATCTTTGCAAAATGTAAATACGTTAAATCTTATATGTATATATATATATATTTATATATATATATATATATATATATATACATATATATATGTGAGTGTATATATATATATATATATATATATATATATACATATATATATATATATACATATATATATATATATATATATATATATATATATATATATATATATATGTATATATATATTTTACATATATATATATATATATATATTTTACATATATATATATATATATATATATATATATATATATATATATATATATATATATATATATATATATATATATATATATATATATATATATATGTGTGTATGTGAATGTGTGTATATATATATGTATATATTTTATTTTATATATATACGTTATAAATATTACTTTTTAAGGTTCCGATGATAATCTTTTGGAAACCTAGCTTTATATTGTTAGTACGCTGAATTGTATTATTTGCGTAATTGTATTACGACTTATGTTTATGTATTACGGCTTATGAATTATGTAATACGACTAATATTGTAAACTTAAATAATAATAATAATTAAAAAAATAAAAAAAATTCTTGAAAATATTTTAAATATACTTTTCTGTTTAAGAACCATTTAACCTCTTGTGAATATCGCGAGGTAAAATGCCTCAATGAACAATGTTCTGCTACACTTTTGCGTAAAGAACTAAGTGACCACATGGAAAAGCATTGCATTTATCGTTTGGTTTCCTGTCAATATTGCAAACAAGAGATTATTTTTTGTGACAATCAAGTAAAACCATTCGTTGTTTTATTTATTTTTTGTTTTGTATTTAGCTTTTTTTTTTTTTAAGCAGAGTTATCTTTACTTATTTATATTAAACAAGCGGGTAGAGACGAATCTTTGACATCTATACCAAGTCTTATGGATATCACAAGTTCGTAGGACGCCCTTAAGGCGTCCTGCGAACGTTCTGAGTCAGGTAGGAAAAAATTGTTGTGTTTGTGATAACAATATTATAAAATTTTTCTATAAATTCAATAAGATAGGGTCATTTTTTTTGTTAACATCTTTTAACATCGAAGACGTAAATATAATTCTTTCTTAATTACTTTTTATTAAAAAAAAAAAATTAAGATAGAATGATATTTACGTCTGTTGAAACTCACTATTCACTTTACCTGAATGAAGAAAAAAAATCCCTTAATGATAATCGTTTTTACATCACCATAAAGATTTAACAATAATACTATGTAGATTAAATGGATGCTAGCAGAAACTTGTCGCTATGTTAATCTTAAAGCTCTTATCAATATATCACATGCCATTTTTGAGTTACATCTAAAGTATACATTTCTGGTTTTGATAAATGTCGGCTCAAAAGAATTTAAAGATTATCCAACTTCAAAAATAAGGCTTTAAAAATAATTTATTTTGTTAACTTCTATTTGAATCCAAATCAACTTAACTTTCTAAATATGGCAATAATTGATGAATGATTTGTTACAAATTGTAAGGAAAACACAACTTAAAAACCTGGTAAACCATACTTTTTCTAAGATGATTGTAGTTGTTACCCCCTCCAGTAAACGCCAAGAGGATTGTAAATTTTACAATATCACGACTTAAAAACTCCAAAATGCAAAACCCATAAAACTATAACAAAATGCGAGTTCTATTTATAAACTACTATCAGAAAGCAACTCGTAAAACGGGTTATGGTTGGTCAGTTACATATTTAATTTAAAGAGGCTGTTTTCAACAATTTAATCAGCCTATTAAAAACACGTCTTCATTTTGAAAAAATTAAAGCACATGTAAAATAAAGAAAATTGTCTTAAAAACTTTAGTTTAATTTAAAAAACATCATATTAGATTTAAAATAATTTAAGTAAAAAGCAAAATAACAAATGCTTCAAGGAGCTAAACTATAAACATTGAAGATAAAAAATCAAATTGAGATATAAGTAAATTACATTTATATAGTTAAATATAATGTCTTGGGTTATAGTAAAATTTTAAAGCAGTGAGTTTAATAAATTAAACTACCAATGAATTATTTTTAGCAATAGAATGTAGCATTATTGTATTATGATAATTAGGTAACGAGTCAATTTAACCATATTTAACTTTAATTGGTAAAAACAAAAAAATTTAATTAAAAAAGACCAAAATAAATCAAATATACAACATAATATATTATTGAAAATAATTACAAATTAAAAAAAAAAAAAATTAAAAAAAAAAAAAAAATAAATCACCGAAGAAAAAGCCGCAACAAAAAATTTATAAATATCTTCACTGATGAAAGACATTTACAACCTTTTGGTTGCCGTTTTTTCTTAGGTGTCTTCCTACACCCCGTTATAGATAAGCCCTTCATTTGAAAGAGAGCTCATCCATAACGCCATTACTTCAACACTTATTTAAGGACCTCTCAAAACGAGGCCCTAGTTGTTGTAAGCGATTATTTCTGTACTGCTCAAATGTTAACGAATCTAAAATCACAAAAGCTCTCAAATGTTAACGACTCTAAAATTATAAATAGAAGGGCATAATAAAAATTATAATTATTTACAATTTTATTTAAACAAAACATAACGCATAATCTCACCATTTTCACAGGATGAAGAGGATGCTAAAAGTGTTAAAAAAAAAAATGAGAGTAAGTTTAAGAGTGTTAAACATGTAAAAAACTTTATTTTAATAAAAGATAGCATTTTCAAAGTTTCCTTCTAAAGCTCTAAGACATCGTACTCAAAATGATGGCAAAATTACAAAACGCCATGATCAAACATTATGATCATTTCCAAGATTGTTTACATGTTCGTGTAAGGCATCATACTGCTTGCTTTTCAGATTGTTTAGGTTATTTCTGATGAAAGCAAGACGCTGGCCTTCAATTTAAACATACGCATTAACAGCATATTGCTAAAACAGATTTTTGCTATAAAAGAGTAAAGAAAAAAATTGTTTTACTGAAAGTTATAACTGTAATACTAAGATAATGTAACATGATTTCTAACCAATCTAGCCCGTTCAGGGTTGTGAACCAATTGATTATGCTAACCAGCATCACTCCTTGGAATAAATAAAGGATAATCTTAAAATCTAAATAGGCAGAAGCAGTTAGAGCAGCATCTTCACCAACAAGTACACCTGCAACTTCATAATGTGAAGGGAGATTATAGCGGCGTCTATCTTGCTCTTCAAGTAAAGGTATTTTTACCACTGACACTGAGCGACCTTCTATTGCTGCTTGATGATTCTCTCCATCTTCCACATCAGCCAAGTTCTCTTCACCAATAATAGTTTGCAATCGAAACATTAAATCATTTATGCAAAGAGCATTACCACGTTGTTGCATTTTAAAATTTACGGCTGCAAGTGGATCATAGATGTACAGTTGACAATGTTGGCGAAACATCTTGATTTGAAATGATTCATGGGTTGAGCTACATTACCTTTAAATGAAGCAAAAGTGAGACAGGCTTTTTAAATTCTAATATATTTAAAAAAAAACAGATTGGCATTTCTATCTGCATAGTTTCCTTCAAATAATATTTGTAAACCTTGTGGAAATGGCAAAGGTTGCGAAAAAACTACCTTACCATTATAGCAATGTTATATAAAAAATATTAAAATGTGTTTTATAATGAAATTTCTTTGAACCACAATACTGATAAATATAATTCATTGCTCCTAAATGACTATAATCCGGAATAGTATTACTATTTGCTATACAATACATTCTTTCGTATCTAGCAGCATTTATAGCATTTTGTTCATTATTAATTTCATCTCGCCTTAGCCTCTCTTATATTTCTGCGACAATTATTTTCAATTTGGCTAACCAAACTCTCCTCATTTGGGTTAAAATTATTTGCTGCTTGCCGAGGAGCTATTCTATCATTTTGTTGATTATTAATTTCATTTCCACTAACCCTATCTCCTTCAGTTCTGCAACGATTATTTTAACCTTAATTTTTCTAAATTCTCAAAATTAATTTTAATTTATTTTAACCAAGGTCTCCTTGTTTGGTTAATTTGTTTGCTGCATACTGAGCAGCTTTTTTAGCATTTTGTCGATTATTAATTTCAACTCGCCTTAGCCTATCTTTTTCATTTCTGCGACGAGTAACTTGCCGATTAAGATTTCCATTTTCTAAACTAACATCTGCCTTAAGCCTAACATCATCTATTTAAACTTCACTTTTACTTGAGAGTAGTAACATAAACTCTTAAACGAATCAAGGAAATTGTCATCTTTCTTTTATATATATTTTTTCTACTCTAAATAGCACACACAAATAATTTTTATATATAATAAACTGTCATATAAACTAAATTATACAAAAATCTTATGACTTTAAAAAAATATATGTATCTGCTAGGAGATGTTTGAAAAAAACTAACTTGGCAAATAATAATAAAAATAATTATTAAAAACCTGCAATTCTAATAAAAAACATACTGCTAACATAAAAAAAAAAAAAAAAATAAAACGTTGTAAGCCCTATTTTGCAAACTTTAGTATTATTTCTTTAAAAAAATTGTTAGTTAACGTTTTAAAAAAATTCACAACACTTCACAATATTTTCTTCTTCCATTCCACATAAATACCATTGATAAATCTAAAATAAAAAATGTAACGAATAAGAAAATAAATAAAAAAAAATAAAGTCAATGTACCTTATAGAAAAAAGCTGCGGGGATTTATCAGAGTAGTAGCTGTTTAATATTATTCTTTTATGTTAGCTTTTAGAAAATAGTTTATGCTGGTACATCAAGATTCCCAAATATTTATAGGAAAAACATGTGATAAACAGCGGTAAAGACAAAAAATCAAATTGAGACAAAACAAATTGTATATATGGTAAAATAAATTGTCTTGGGTTTTATTGAATGAATAAAAGCAGTGATTTTTAATAATAAAACTATTGGTTTATCACTTTCAAAAAAGGACACCAACGTAAAGGTAAACCAATTATCTATTGACTCGAAAGATAACAAGAAAACAACATCACAGCAACAACACCCAACAATAACACACACCATAAGTAGACATAATATGCATATAGTATAACTTAAGTAACATAACATTCATATATAACAGAACATAAGTAACAACATTACGCAAAATGTTTTTAAAATACAATATCTATTTTCAGAATAATTAATATTAAAGGCTTGAAAACACCCAGACTAAAAAGCAGTAACAATTTGACGCTAAACACTGTTGTGTAACCCTCTGTTATAGATACATCATCAGACTGACAAGGTTCACAAATCTTGCTCTACACGTTTACCAGGTCACAGCACTTTAAAAACATGGAAATATCATAATATTAACATATGTACCAATTATAACCACAATATATATTTAACCTCATATAAACATATTTGAACACATTTAAAAAACAATCATATAACACATATTAACACAAGCACAAACAATAAAAAAACACTTTATATTATTATTATAAACTCATTGATAAAACAACTATAAAACACGTATTAGCACATAAACATACTTATCAAAAAAGCATATATGCAAACAATAAACATGTACAAACCAAAATTTTAAAAATGACTCAAGAAAATTTAAAAATATTCAATGTAAACAAAATATATCTATATACTGACAATACTCTTAACTTCCGTTTTTTAATAAGAACTGTAGTCCTCATAACAAAATTTATCTTTTACATGCAATAACATGTGACATGTCATGTCAGTGTTGGCACAAAGTTTTATTTTATTATTTCTAAATTTTCTCAAAAATATTAAAAATATTTAATAGTATTACAAAAATTTCAAACAAGTAATTACCATTGTTATGGAAATAGCATTAGTATAACTTTTTTGTTGCATAAAAATAGTTAGAACTCATGCGTACCCATATTTTCCTTTTAAAAAATAAAATATAAGCTCAATAAAAACAAAACTGTAAAAAAAAGAAAATAAAGCTAAAAGAATAACTAAAACAAACAAAATGGAAACGAATTAAAAATTTAAAAGGAGTGATCCTCTTTATATTATATCAAATAAAAACGTTATATATAACTATTTTCTATACTTACTTTAATATAATATGATCTTAACGATGATTGTTTATCTTAATATGAATCTTTATGTAATATTTCTGATCTAATAAATACTATTTAAATTCCGAAAAAAAAAGTTTTAACTCGCTTAAGAGATCTTTCTCCAACAACTGCGTGTATTTTTAGAACGCGCTCTTTTAAAACCTTGTAACTAATGAAACGACCTTAAACTTTAAACGCCTACGTAGCAATCGTATTATAGATGATTAAAGTTACGATTATTTAAAAAAATTTTATAGTATTTTTAGTAACCATCAGCTGTTGGTTATTGTATTAAAAAATAATTTTTTATTTTTGTGTTTCTATATTAAATGCAAAAATAAAGTTGTTTAATTAACAAAAATGCACGAATAAGCATAAGTATTATAGACCTTGTTTCGAAGCCTGACACGGTTTTAATTTTACGTACGTATTCAAGATTTCACGTGCGCGTTTCGCAATTAATGTTATGCTAAAACTTTTTTCAATTAGATTTTTTTTTTTAATTTAACAGTCATGGTTGTAAATAATTGTTGTAAAAAACATTTGCGGAAATTTTTTTTAACAGATAAAAAAAAAATAATAAATAAATAACTATTACTTTTTCTTATTTCCCGTTTTTTTAAAAAAAATATATTTTTATTTGTTTTATTAAATTTAATTAAATTTATTATTAAATATAAATTTATATTATTAAATTTATTATTAAATATAAATTTATTTTTAAAAATAAATTTATTTTATTAAATTTATTATTTAATATAAATTTATTTTATTAAATTTATTATTAAGTAAAAACTTATTTTATTAAATTTATTATTAAGTAAAAACTTATTTTATTAAATTTATTCTTAAATATAAATTTATTTTATTAAATTTATATTTTCGCTAAATATACTTTTGCTTAATTTACTTTAAACAAAATTTGTCAAATTGAACAGATGTTACGACTGTCCCAGCAAATACAATCAACGTTAAAACAACGTTGGAAAACCGTTGCCATTTATAGTTGAAAAATGGTAGATTTTTAGTAACAAATGGAAACGCAAATCAACGTTGAAACCAAACGTTAGATCAACGTTGAAAACAAACCAAAAGTCGACGTTAGATTAACGTTGATTTAGCGTTGATTCAACCAACATACATACTAGTTTATAAACCTTAAAAGTAAAGCTTTTTGCTCCGTGACTCGTTTATTCCGAAAAAAAATTTATTTTTTGTACAATATTGTGTTGTTGTGAGTAAGAAAATAAACAATAATTCTTCATTAACTTATAATAGCTCTCATACTACAGTATCTTATGCTATTGTACTGCACATTTTGTCCTCAATTGTTACAGCTTTCACTTATTATAATCATTAGTATTATTATCTAATTTTATATTATAATACTAACTGTAGTTATAGTATTTCAAATAATCTGCCCTGTACCATTTTTTCAACGCAGGTAACTAAATTATAGAAATTGAAAGGCAATTATTAAAAGCAAATAAAACAAAAAAAAAAGTTCAAACATTTTTAGAACAAAAACCTATACAAGTTAAAATTATTTAATCGTAATTTTCATCACATATTCAGTAATTTTATCGCCAACTGTCATCAGACTAATTTTGATTTGATGCACATTTTGATTTTCCACGATTCAATCAATATAGTGCAAACGTCAAACAGTCTAAATTAAACCATTGCGCATTGTGTCTTTTTATTTAAGAACATCGTTCAACTACATCTAAATAAAAATATCTTTAAAGTAAGGTACATTTGCACATTTTAAAAGTATTATTATACTTCATATTATTCACAAGCGAATGTGAATATTAAATGATTAATAAAGGGGGAACAAATAACTCATTACTGATCCGTGCCAAATTCACTTCATTATTGATCAAGACATCAACTTTTTTGGATAAAGATACATTATACATCAAAATCATATATTAACGCATATACACACACATAACACAAATCTTGTTGGCAGTTATACATTGTTTTATTTAACCATTCGATTAGTCCAACCGTTTTCCTTGGCCCCCCGGAGGGTCAATATATCTGTAATTATATATACATATATGTATATAGTTATATACATATATTTATATAGTTATATACATATATATATATATATATATAAATATATATATATATATATATATATATATATATATATATATATTTATATATATATATATATATATATATATATATATATATATATATATATATATATATATATATATATATATATATATATATATATATATATATATATATATATATATATATATATATATATATATATATTTACAGCGGTGGCCAAAAATTAAAGACCAATCTTTTTTTTTTCAAAATTTATTTTTAACCTTAGTATAATTTTATTTCGGAAAAAGGAATCAAAAAAAGAAAAACATTTTTAGAAAGAATTTTTATTGTATTTTATATTTATTATAAAAGAATTTATATTTTTTTTTTACAAAATAATGATAAAAAATTCAATAACTGACTAGTAAAAAATATAAATGGGAAAAAAAATTGGACAAAATTTTAAGACCAGTTTCAAAAATATTTCAAAAAGCAATAAAAAAATAATTTAGGAACGTGTTTTTCCTCCGTTTGTTTTCAAGCACTCTTGTACTCGTTCTGGCATTGAATTCATTAAAGTTTTGATTACTTCATCAGGCACATTTTTCAAATGATGAGAGATAGAAGATTTCAAATCTTCCAAATTGTAAAGTTGTTCTTTACCAAGCTTGTGATCAAGCCACGACCATAAATTCTCTTTTGAATTCAAGTCTGGACTATTGGCAGGCCATGGAAGCACTTGAGTTTTATTAGAATTGAACCAATCGCTAATAACATGCGCTTTATGACACGGCACATTATCTTGCTGGAAAATAAATCCATCTTGCAACTGCCATAAATCAATGATAGGAATAAGCGAGTTTTCCAAAATTTCGATGTACCTTTCTTTGTTGAGTCTACCATCGAATAAATGAAAAACGCTAACTTCACAGGCACTCATACAGGCCCAAATGCCTATTGAACCACTGCCTTGTTTTGTTCGTTTCAAAATGCATGATTCATCGAACCGTTCGCTTGGAAGTCAGTAAGTGCTTGAAGTTACGTATATTGTATACAGTGAAAGTATCACCATAATGCTCATGTGCATTAGCAACAAAATAATTTAAAAGTTGCCTTGCTTAATTTAGATAAATGCATCGTAAGATGCTTTCCTCTTCACATAGAATGCGTATGGCAAGGGCTAAACTCAAAAAATGTTTGTATCTTTTTGGTTCCAGAACATCCTTTAGTACAACAATGCCTGTGTATAGAAAAAAAGTTCTAAATTCTGTAGCCTTTCACCGATTAACTTCAGTTAGTTCACGTGGTTGTCTCACAAAATGTGAAGGTAATTTTCCTTTTAGCTCACTTAAGCGATGAGATATCTCTATCAGATCTGCAGAAGCCAATCTTCCTGAAAATATCTGTGGAAATCCTCCTTTTAAATACAATAAAATACAACGCATTACTCCTAAACAAACTAGATGCATATAGTCCAATGGAAACTGTTGAACAAAATCTAGTTGTTGAATTTCATACAATGGAGTCACTATATGTTGATGAGATCTGTTTTCATTTTCTAGTTGAGCATACTGACCCGAACGTAACCCATAATCAGTTGTTTTTAAAACCAAATTACTTTTAATTGTACCATAAACTATATGACCTTTAACACACACAATAGCCTCATCACATTTCTCACAGGCATAGTAACCATTATTTTGCGCAATTACCTTCAGAAGACTGCGAGCAGGCGAACCACATGGTATAGCAAAGATTGAGACATAATAGGATTTACCGCATAAAACAACTGTTTTACTATGCAGCTCTTTCAGCTCTTGTGTAAAATTGATCAAAAATTCAATAGGATTTGGTTTTTTCTGACCACCATATAAGGCAGCAGTAAAAGGTTGAAAAACAGAAAAATGGGATGTAATGGGCTATAATTGGTATCCTGATGATTTAAAAATAGGGAGACCATCTACATTAAAGAGTAGCTTAATTTTATCACAGTTATATGCACTGCGCTTTAAAATTGTTTTAAGGCCTACCTTTATGCCAAGGTATTTAAATTCACCTTCATTTATTTCGGTTGTATCAACTTTGTTCAATGTTCCTAAAACTGTTCTTGAATCTTTTGGAAGTTGGTGCCCATGATTTCTTAAAATTGTTAACAAGTCATTAATATATTTTCGTGTAGTTTGATGTTTTAATACCCAAATACGAATGTTTTTTAATAATGATTGACTATCATCCGTTAACTCACAAAACTCAGTATCTAAAGGATAAATGAAACTATCAAAACTTTGTGAAACACTATTTATTTTGGGCTGATGATCACAATCTGATTCATTCTCACTTTCTGATTGCAACAAACAACCATCATGGGGAATGGGGAATCAATACATTGTGAAATTACATACACATGACTATGGTTATTATGCCAGTTAGTTATACGCTTCCTAAAAAAACACTTTGCAAATAATAAACTTGTGTAAAATATACACATAATAAAACTGATTTAAATAGAGATAAGGTGGTAAATTTATTTTACTCAATTTGTTACTAATATTATTATTATTAAAAACCTTTTCATATATGTAATATTATTTTATTATTATACAGTTGAAATGAAAATTTAAGAAAAGATGAAGTTGAAATTAGTTGAAATTTAAAATACATTTAGAATTAAATATAAATAGTTAAAATTAGGTATATCTTTTAAATCTTACCTCAAGGACTCCTAGAATTAAGATTACCAGAAAATACTAATATATATTTTTAATAAGTACTCCAAAATTTCAAAAAAGGATAAAAGCATCGAAGCTGTCTTTAAAACATGTAGATAATTTTAAGGTATTTTAGTCTGTTAGATTAATATATTTAAACGAAAACTCTATTAAATAGTTTTAGTATAGATATTTTAGTCTAATAGAATAAAATATCTTTAGATATTTTAATCTAGAAATACTACTAGAAATATACTGTATATTATACTAATTTAAAGCTATAACTATAGACTATAAAAGTTGAAATAAATATTAGTTAAAAAACTTTATATCCTATATAGTTACGAAGTTTTTCAACTAATATTTGTGATAAATGCTAATCAATTCAGCTTTGTTTTACTCAAAATTTACTTGTACCTAAATTTCACTTGAATCTCTTTGAAATCTTTTTGTATACGTTTCGCGTTCCATTATTTAATTTTGCAGGAAGATAGAATGATTAACTGTAAGTAATGTGTAATGTAGGAAGTCAGAGTAAGCAACTGTAAAAAGCAATGTTGCAATTAGCTCGCTGTTATATAACAGCGTATATAATTATACTCAAAAACACAAATACAATGGCGGTTAATAGTTCGCGCAAGCCTGTTGAAACTTCAACGTCCGTAGAAATCCAAATTAAAAGTTAAGACGAAGTTCGAATTATTTGGACCTCCAAGGACGTCTTATTAGGTCTCGGAAATCTGGACTAGATTTGTTTGTCTTTTGGTCGTCCTTGGACGTCAAATGCCCACTGGGTATATATATATGCAGATAGATATTTAATTTATTAAATAAATCAATAAGCCCTGTGTGTCAAACACATAATAACACATAATAAATATAATAAACACAGACACCCCTATGCTTGTTCCAAAAACATGCCTGAGGGGGCAACCAAATACTTTGTCCTCTCATGCATGAGGGGGCACTGAATTTCTGCCAAAAAGTAAAAGCAGGAGTTGGCTGTGACCACTGGAATGCCAGTTACCTATTTTTAAAAAACTGCTATTTATTTATACTGAATAATTAAAATAATAAGGTAAATAAAATTTTTAATGTATATTTTAAATTTTATAACAAAAAAAAATTATTTAACAATCTAATTCAGTTATCTAGTTTATCTCTACTTTTCTGTATCACACCAAGGCCATCATTAAATTTACTTTTTTTTTATACATATTGACTGTTCTGAATGGTCATTTACAAAAATCAAAGCTTCAGCATATTTATGAAAACTTTTAAAGCATGACTGAGTATGCTAATAAATTAGTAGGAGTGTGTCTTTAACTCGTTGCTAATCAAGCCCAATCATGGCTAAAATGAGGTAAGAAAAACTGCAAACTAAGACAAACAAAGATGGTGGTTTCTTACCAGTATTTGTATCAATTTTAAAAATTTCTTTTTCATCAACTTTTACTTTTTTCTCAGGCTTATAGTAGTCAGAGAAAGACATATCAAATTTATTTGACATATAAGACATATCAAATTTATTCGACAGAATTGCTGATGCAATTTTTGCCTTCTACTATAACTCATCATCTATCAAAGCTAGAGGTATCAAGGTTGAATGCAAATACCAACATGCTTACACTAAGGCTTTCATACAGCATCATTAGCTATTGGGTTTGTACATACATTCTTGTACAGATGCATTTGATGTAAGATCTAGATCTTTAGCAACATCCTCAGATCGTAGATATCATTGTGAATAAAAGCAAGCAATAAATTATGATATAAGCTTAACTTTAGTTTTTAGCTTATTATTATTTACTTGAACAAACACAAGTTGATTTGATAAAAGTTGAAGCTTTAGATAATAAACTTTTTCTAAAAATCTTGCATGATGAATAGCACCAGTTTTTCTTACTTTATATGTAAAAGGGGTCAAAGAAGTGACAACTATTTCTGCAAGCTCACTTCTATAATCTCTTATAATACCTGGTTTACCGACATAAGCTCTGCAAAATATCAATGACTTATTTGCTGCCATTTTAAAAAGAGAGCTTTTGACCTTATTCCAATGAAACGGTAACAGTTGAACTGGATTATAATTAAAATTTGGTTTTTAAAAATATCTTTTAACTTTTTCAAAAGAAGATTATCAGGTCCATTACTTTCGTCATAGGTCACTAACTCCCAAAAATAAAGCATTTTTATTTCAGTCACGTGATGTTTACAGACTAATTGAAGAAGATAATTATCTAGTTCTTTAGATATTCTGGAAACTGATCTTTTATTTGTCTCAGTACTGGATGACGTTGTATCAAAACATATTCCTCTAGTTTTTGTCTCAAGTTGATACTCCTTAAAATCGTAACACCTAAGAACTGATCTTCACCAGTGGATGATGCTAGCGGAGGTACTCCAAGTAGGTAAGTCTATCCATTAATATTAAGTAAGACAGCCATTCTATCCCCTTTATTACTTTTCCCTTTTTTAGCTCTAACAAGGTCTTGCCATCAAAATGCATTATACATGGATATGGAGATGCATCAATGGCAACCTTAATATCCTCTTTTGTAATTATGGACATTTTTTCATTTTTTTAAACCATTTTTCTATAAGCAGTAGACGTACTGCTTTTAACTTCATTAAGATCAACACAGGATTGGTATGGAATTGTATTTGTTACCTTCTGTAAAACATTTGGCGATATATCATAGGCTGTAGCAGTTAGTGAAACATTACCTGCATAAATATCTTTTAGAATTTTTGCAGTTACTGTATCTGGGTTTTCAGAGACTTTTTTGTGATGCTAATCACTTGAATCAAAATAAAATTCGATTGAGGAGTCCTCGCTTAGAATTGTGTCCATTAACTCACTGTTTGGTATATCATCTATCTAACTCTTAGGCTGTGAACAATTTTACTTTCTGATACTTTCTTTTGCCTAATTTACAGAAAAATTATAGTTTTAGTTTTTAAATTTAGAATCGGGAAAAAAAAGAATAAATTAACAGAGGTTAAACCAGAGATAAATTATTTAACTAGAAGAATTGACTACCTTTTTTTATACTTAATATCCTCTGAATCAATAACAAACTCTCTTTCACCTTCTTGATCTTCCAGAAATTTTAATTCTCTAATCTTGTCTTGTATTGATCTTTTTTTTATCTTTACTGATCATGTTTTTGAGATTATAATTACCAGCTCAAAAATGTTTTTTTAATTTTGATCTTAAACTCATTTTGTTTGGTCAAATCACCTATCAAAACACATCTTAGCCAGCTTTAATGAAGGGTCTCTTTATTTCAAACAAAATACATTTACAACAAATATCTGAATTTTTTTAAGAGACAAAAAATAATATTATTATTGATATTGTATAATTGATTTAAAATATATATATATATAAATTTATAGAAATGTATAGAGAATATAAATGAATATATAGATTTGAAACTCTATGATTGATATTATTATATGCCCACGACGTTTTAAATAAGTCTGTATATTATTTATCATCTTTGTATTTAAAAATGTATTTTTTTATTTTTAATCCATTAGCCACACATTCTGGATGAAAAATATTACAACGTTTTTATTATTATAGTCTACTGAGTTCTAAAGGTACTATGCAAATAATCAATAGGCACTCTTCATTCGTCACTATTTTCATTTTAACTTACCTGTTTGTAAACACTTTATCCTGTAGTACAACTTAAACCAGCCTTGCATTTAAACGTCAGTTTAGTTAATTCCTTAGCATTATGTTTTGTATACCACCTAGCTTTTTTAAAAGTGTGATTTAGAAAATCTTTTAGCTGTAATTGTACTGAATAGCCATCCATTGGAATGTTCTTGGAATAGCATTTAGCTTTTGAAGATCCTATACTATTATAAAAAGGATATATGTTGCAACAGTTTTTTCAGCACCATATCTTAGAAGCTGGTATGTTGATTTTGATATATCACGATTAATTATGAATGCTAAAGTTTCATCAAATGAATATATCTAAGCAGGTTTAATGGACATTTATTTTAAATAATAGAAATTTTTGTGCCAGTTTTGTACTTAAACTTATTTCTTAGTATCAATTTTGTTGCATGTTGCATATTGCATGTTGCATGTTGCATGTTGAAGTAGTTTATGACTAAATAAAATATTAAAAACATTGTTAAGCTTATTCTTTTTGTTTTGTTACAAGCTTTTTTAAAAGAGCGACATGGTTTCCCAACTTCATTAACTGATGATCTAGCATTTAATGAACTGTAGGTGTATTGAAAATCTTGAGCTAGCCAGTTTTCATTACTTCTCTCAAAATGAGTATTATTATTATTTGTAGCTATCAACTTTTTACATTGTAATTTTATAAAGTTTTTCACTCAGAATCCTCTAGTTTAATATCTTCAGAAACTAGAACAGTTAATTTCAATAGGCATATCATAAAAACTAGTTTATTTTGTTGCATAAGTCCGTAAATGTCACCAAATCTTATATTATTACTATATAAAAAAACAAAAATAATGTTAGGTTAACAGTGCAATTTGTATTGAATAAAATAACAAACAAAATAACAAGTATTTTAGTTTTCGCTACGAGTCATAATTTTAAAATGTTAAAAAAAATCAAAAGGGAAGTTGGGGGCAATGTATTAAGTTCAAATAGGTTGTACACATATTATATTTACAAGTTCAAGCATTCAATATAGGTTCTCGTTGGTTCCCTAAATTATGTGACACGTTTTGTACAAATTAAAATTATTAAATGTTAAAAATTTACCACGTTATTTTAAAGCCAGATTATAAGTGTATTGTAAAGGCTGATCTTTACTATATATTTTTTTTGGATAAGCTTTACTGTTAAATATTTTAGATATATAAACTAATCGCGCAAGCTCATAAAAATTTAAAACTTACTGTTTAAAATAGCTATGCATAAAAAATAAAAACTCCACCACCTGGCCCACTGTGCGCAGGTTTAAATTGTTGATTATATATTAAATGTTGAAGAACATCCTACCCTGTTGGAAGCTCTACATCTAAACAGAAAGATTTAGACATTTTTAAATAAATATTTTAGTGACCAGTAATTTAATAATTCCAGTATTAAAAAAAACGCTTCTACCTATAGCTGGTTTTGCTTCTCTTAAAATAAAAAGTTCCTTTTTCTTTGACCTAACTTGCGTTTCACTCATTTTTATTATGTTTGTTGTATGTACTAATCTAAAACTAGAAAATCAAAATTATAAAGATAAGTTATACCAAAATATAAATATACAGGACTGTAACCAGCTTGAGCGGGCCTGATAAAAGTATTTCTTTTTGGGCCCCTCACTTAAAACTAACTACAATATAATTTTTACTTTATTAATTTTTAAATTTATTCATATATAAATATAAAATACATAGATTTTAATTTAAATAACATTTACAGCTTTTTTATTTGCGAATTCTTCAATGTCGGTGTCAAAATTAAGTTCTTTAGCCAACTTACATGCAAACACGGAGACTTGCTAGGTTATTCAAACGATTTTGTCCCGTTATAGATCTATTTCGATTTTTAGTTATTGACAGGCAACTAAATGATCTTTTAGCCTCAGCAACGGTAACTGGAAGGCAACAGAATATTATAGTTAAACTTGAACAGAACATTATAGTTAAGTTTTAACAGAACATTATGGCTAAATTTCAACAGAATATTATAGTTAAATTTGCAAACAACTTGTTGATTTTTAATTTACGAATTTCGTTATTTCGAAATTTGTAGCAAATAAATCAGTTGTGTAAATGAACTTCAAATACAAAATTTCATCAACTAGATCATTATTGATATCCTCTCATATTTTTCTTGTAAGATATTAGCATTTCTGACAATATCCATTTCTTCGAATTCTTTGAATGTCCACAAGACGTCAAAAGTATAACAAAATTTTCGAATTGTTTCAAATCTAGTTGAATTTCTCCAATACAGCTACCAATAATCACATCAAAAACATTTTTTCCAAGTTTCTGTGTAGGAGTTTCAGTCAAAGTTTCATCCTTAAAATTTTCAAAATGTTTCTTATTGTGTGTTTCCAATTGTGAATTTCCTTAAAGGTAGTAACTAAATCACAATTTTCAGCTGCAGTCTTTGCATTATTTAAAATCAAATCCCATAAATCTCTGATCTTTTCTAATACTTTCAAAAGAATGTTAATGTTTAGCAACTCAGTCGTGACTGTGATTTTGTGATTTTGCAAAATCAAATTGACATTATATAATTTTCCAAATTTTAAGCCAAATATTAGATAGCATCGTATCCTTAAAAAGTTTCAGGTAGATTTTGCTTCCTTCAAGTTCTGCACGAGTTTCTGCGAATTAATATGCAAAATTTATTAGCATAAATTCTATTGATATGATGACGTCAGATAATTTTAGCGAAAGTAGTTTTACACTTTCAACTGACCAACCATTCTTTGACTTTGAATGAAGTGACATTTATGTGTAAGATTTCAAATTTTCGCATCGTTTAGAACTAGAACTGAAAATATTGCAAATTTTTTGAATTATGCCAAACAAAGTAACAGCCTTTTTACACGATTCTGCAGCATGAACTCCACACTGATTAAGTTCATGACATCCACATGGAGAAAAAATTGCTAATAAAGAATGTGCATAGTTCCAAATAGGATACATCAGGTGTTGCATCGACCATTAATGTGTAGTATTTAGCCTTAGATATCTTTTCTAAAATGATTTTAATCACAAATGTTCCACAAAAGGCGAAAAATTCGTTTTGAATTTGAGGAAGCAAATAATTCACTCGCAATTTCTTTTTGTCACTTTTAGACACTTTTACTTTTTTTAGATAATTTTAGTTATCAGCATTGTTAGTTATCAGCTCTGACATTCCTAAAAAATTTCCATTATTATTATCACCAATTAAGTGTCTTTAGAAACGAAATTACGTCTAGAAAACGTTTTAATAGATTTTTACAGATTTGTGGTTTTGAGCTTTTTTTTTTTTTAATTATCTTCGCATCCAACAAGGCTGCAAGTACCTACTAAATAAATTTGGAATTTACTGAAAGAAAAAAGATGAAGATTGTAGAGCAAGAAAACTGACGGACAACTTAAGGCATTTTTAAATTATATGAATCAGGAAAGCAAGATGAAGAAAGCGAGGTCCAAAGAGCTGATTTTCAAGGAAAAAAACTAGACGAATAAGCGTTTTTAGAGCACTAAGGAACAGTCACAGAAAAAAGATGAGACTTAATTGAATGACGAGTAACACGAGAATGAATTTTAGTAGATGGCACAATAGACACTAGCTCTTATAGTATTTGCAGTATTTGCCCATTATAGTATTTGTAGAAAAGAGAAAGAGAAGCAACATTATGACTATGTGATAATGGTTGAATATTGGAAGAGCAAGAGCAGGTCCAAATATGCTTTTTTGCATCTTGTCTAAAAGAGTAAGGGCATCATCAGAAGATCCGCACCAGATATAGCAACAGTATTCTATACAAGGACGGATTTGAAATTTATAGAGATAGAGAATAGAATCCGGAGTAAAAAAAGTGTTGAGCTGGATAAAGAGATACAACCTTAGCAGATTCTAATTTTGCAACTGATTTGATATATGGTTTCCAAGAATGGTTGGAACTAAAAGATAATCCTAGAAGATGAAGAGTAGATGACTCATCAGGTACATCACCGTTCATAAAGATAGGAAAATCTAAATTATTGCGATAACGATTGGCTGAAAAAAATTGAGTTTTATCTGTATTGAAGTTCACCAGCCACTGTAAGCCCCATGCTTTAGCAGAAGTGAGATCCTTTTCAAGCTCAAATGCCCCATCCAAGCAATCAGAGAGTGTTGGTTTCTTATTACGACAAGAAAAAATGGTATCATCAGCAAACAATGCCAACTTAGATGTGAGAATATCTAGAAGATCGTTAATGTAAACTAAAAAGAGTATAGAGCCAAGGATAGAACCTTGAGGAACCCCTGAAGTTACAGAATAAGAATAAGAATGCTGTCCATTGAGAACAATTTTTATACTACGACTGGAATAAAAGATTTAACAATCTTAAAGATGTTGCCAGATACACCACAAGAAAAAAAAATACGGAGAAGATCACCATGCCAAATTTTATCAAAAGCTTTTGAAATGTCAAGAGCAATGGCCTTAACCTCTCCACCTTTATCAAATGCACAATGAAACCTATCAGTTGTTACTGTTAGCAAATAGGCTGTAGAATGAGAAGATCAAAATTCATATTGATGGTCAGAAAGTAAGTTATTAGATTCAAGATGAGAAATTAAGTGTTTTTTAATTATAGATTCAAAAACCTTACTTAAGATAGGAAGTAGGCTAATGGGACAGTAGTTAGACAAATCAGATTGCTCTCCAGAATTTTTGAAGATAGGGATAACAGAAGCCGCTTTCAAGCAGGCTGGAAAACTAGACTCAGATAAGGACTTGTTAAATAGTTTTGAGAGTACAGACAACAGCTCTGGAGAATACTTCTGCACGACAATAACAGGTATGTTGTCCGGGCCACAATTTTTTGAAGGGAGTAGGAAAAAAATCACATTAGATACAGAAGCTGGAGTGATACAAATGTCAAGCAACGGATCAACGTCTTTGTTGCCAATATCAGGTAGAACGCAACTAGTGGAATCAAGAAACGATATTGATAAAAAGTTTTTAGCAAACAATCCAACTTTGTCTTCAGATTAGGTGACAAAGTCTGAAACATATAAGAGAGGTAGAATTAAAAATTTTTCCTTATTATTAATACTATTAAAGATTCTCCAGAAGTCACGAGAGCCTAATTTTTGAGATGAGATACGAGACTTCATGACATGAAAAGAGTGGGCTTTAACGTTAAACAAAACTTTTTTACAATGGTTTCCAGCAGTAATAAACAGACGTCTGTTTTCTTTAGAAATGTTTTGCTGATAAATATGGAAGTAACGATTTTTATTGGCAATTGCAGCAGCACAGTGTGAGGGAATGAGAGAGAGGAGTGATCTGGAATCGTCAAGAAGGAATAAAAAATTCCATGCCAGCCTGATTCCATGAAGTTATGTAGGAAGCACATTAGTCAATAGGAAGACAAAAGATTTCTATCCAAATTACTTTAGTTGACTATTTGATTTAGGGATTGAGAAAGGCAAAGGTTGTGGTCTTTAATTCCTGCAGAGTCACTGACACTAGAGCCAAGCCATTTGGAGTGGTGAGCATTAAAGTCACCAACAGCAATTATATTAACTGATGTATAAAGATAGATGGCTCAGTCAATATGATCACAGATAACATCAAATAGAGTGCAGTCTTGACATGAAAGAGAGCGATATAGAACAAATAGAAAGGCAATAGAGTTAAGAGGTGCTAAACGAAAGCACACAAAAAAATAGTCCGTGGATTCAAACCTAGTTTCACAACAAATAGATGAATACTTACGAATGTTAATACCTAGGCCAAGCATTCGACTATTGGAGTCTTTACAAATTAAAGGAAGATAACCATCAACACTAAGATCGGAAAATGAGACAGCTTAACTCAAATTGGTCTCACAAAGAGCAAGCAGGTCTGGTGAACTTTGCTAGAGATAAGACTCAATAGAGGAAAAGTTACTTTGGAAACCACGAACATTAGTGAATGAAATATTTAGAGAACTTGGTGATGATGATGGTTTTTTGTGTTTTATAGTTTTTGGTACTTTATTTATTTTTTAAATATGTTGACAAACTTAACTCAAAGCATAAATAGTACTCAGAATAGTGTTTAATAGCAATTGCCTCACTACTGCTAATAATCTCTAAGCCGTAACAAAGGGCTCCAAATGTGGCCTCCGCAATGCACACCAAAAGTACAAACAGGAGCACCATCCATGCGCAACATGGCACTGTTAATACTTTGATATTTTTTAGCTGTTAATGGAATCACCCTCTTTGAGAGCTACCACAGAGTTCGAGAAACCTGACTACCAGCCGGTCTCAGAACCATAAAACTGATTTTTTGAGCTTTACCCTCATTAGGAGATAATAGAATGAGTTGCCTAGTCATTAAAACAGAGACACAAGCAAAACCCATGCATTGAATTAAGAAGATCAAGCATTCAACAACCTAAACTGGAAACAATGTATTAAAAATACATCTGCGCCTGTCTAATAGATAAAGAAAGGGTGCAAGGCTGGTCAACAGATAGAATCTGTTTACCCCTTAGCTTGGTGAATAAAAGAGTTATCAATAGTATAAACTTAGTTTCAATAAAGATAGATTTCGATTTTTTCCGGTCAGGTAACATTATTTATGATTGACAGAATTCTCATGTTCTGGATATCTTCAAAATAATTGATGAAATCCTTTGTCAAAAGTCCATTCTTGTTCTTTTCCCATTGATGAAAATTGATTGTCCGGTTGATCACAAAAAATTCGGCAAGGATAACAGTATAAGGATTGCATAATTTTGCTTCGCACCAGCCAATCTCAATTAACCAACTCATTATTGCTTAATTGGTAATTTAAAACGTAGCTCCGAAGTTTTAAAACAGTTTTGTCCTCAGGAAGTTTAGGTTCAGAAGAGAATTTTCCGGGACCTTGCAAAATGGTTTCTTCCAGAAGCTTTAAATCAAACTTTTCAAAATAACCGATGTCAAAATACAACAAAGAATCTTCGGCATCCGTTGTAGTGAAATTATTAATTTCATAAATAAGATTGTTTCCAGCCTCTTTGATCTCTGCAAAACGTAAGAAATTCTTCTCTAGATATACAAATTCATCTGACGTTTGACTGGTTATATCATCCAATCATTTTATTTCGATGGATTTCCGACCAAGACCTTCCCAAGTTCTTTTTCCTTTTTCTGATTTTTGTTGCTTTAATTTTGCTTGTTTCCGTTTTGGAACTCCGAATTTATGTTAATAATTCATCCTCTAAATTTTAAATTAATTGATTATTTCGTTGAAATATAAATATATAAACTTAAGGGCATCATAATTAGGCTCAAAACTTACGAAATAAAATTAAAAAAATCCTAAAATAATTATTTATCTGAAAAAAAATGATTACTCCAAGTTTTTTTAGATTTTTGGTGCCGAAAAATGTTTTTGAAGGGCCCGAAACATTTATATATATATATTTATATATATATATATATATATATATATATATATATATATATATATATATATATATATATATATATATATATATAAATATACTTATATATATATATATAATCATACATATATATATATATATATATAAATATATATAATATATATATATATATATATATATATATATATATATATATATATATATATATATATATAAATATATTTATATATATATATATATTTATATATATATATATGTATATATATATATATATATATATATATATATATATATAAATATACATATATATATATATATATAAATATATATATATATATTTATATATATATATATGTATATATATATATATATAAATATATATATATATGTATATATTTATATATTTATATATATATATATATATACATATACATATATACATATATATTTATATATATATATAAATATATATATATATATATATATATATATTTATATATATATATATATATATATATATATATATATAAATATACATACATATATATATATATATATATATATATATATATATATATATATATATATATAATATAATATAAATATATATAATATATATATATATATATATATATATATATATATATATATATATATATATATATATATATATATATGTATATATATATATTTATATATATATATATATATATATATTTATATATATATATATATATATATATATATTATATATATATATATATATATGTATATATATATATATATATATATATATATATATATATGTATATATTTATATATTTATATATATATATATATATATATATACATATACATATATATATATATATATATATATATATATATATATATATATATATATATATATATATATATATATATATATATAAATATATTTATATATATATATACATATATATGTAAATCATAGTAATATAAAACTATATAATAATGAGTAAATTAATTATAGATATTCAATAGTGATAACTAATTTATTTTTAAGGATGGTGTCACTCAAATAGAATTCTAAACAATGGAGTGACACCAGTTTTTAAATATAATATGTTTAGTAATGAGCATATACTCATAGTACATACTTAAACGAATTTAACATTTAAAAAATCATTCTTTAATGATAATGATAAAAATAAACAAACACAAAGTTAATGATAACAGTTTTAGTAATCATAATTAAAAAAATAGGAGTATTTTTTAAATATTAGGTGAAGATCTTGTCAATAAGTAACAATAAAATTGTTCTTAGAATATTTTTAAATAGTTTTTTTTAAGATTAGGAATAGACGATAAAAGTGTTTGAAGTTTTAGTTTTTTGAACTCATTCACTATACATACAAGACTCTTGTTCCATTCACAAATGCACTAATAGACAACAGAATGTTTACCATACTTCTGAGTTTTAAAAAATGGTACCCTAATTTTTCCATTATATATATGTTTCTAGTCGAGTATGTATGTGTTGTTTTACTTTCTGTAAAAAAGCCTGTAATAGAAGAGTAAAAATTTTTATTGACAGAGTCAAAAATAAAAAAAGATTAGCAAATTCTACGAGCGCTGGAAAGGTTAATATTTTTATCTTTTTTAAAGTTACTGAGGTTTATGATTGTGACTAAAAAGGTATGATTATTATGGATTGCGTTGAGAGGACATCAACGTTTTGATGTGGAAGTTGCCATTTTGACCCCAATTTTGAAAACAGATCCTTGATATTTTGTTTGATGATAGTGATGTAGATAGCGATATTGATATTGATCTTGATAACTCTAGTGATTCTGAAAGTATTTTAGATTATGCAAATGAAGAACTACTACTCTTTTCTGAAGATTTACTAGTTCAAAATTTAGTTTTACTTTCACCATCCACCACAAATACTCCTAAAAATCAAATTTTCTGCAATTATATTTCTTTATCTGAGGAGAGAGCAAATAATGACCTGATTATAGAATCTGAAACTGAAGAAGAAATTTATGAGGAATCATCTAGTGATATAAGTTTAGAATCTGATGGTGAAAAAGAATGCTATGAAACTCAACAACTATCTTATAATGTTTCACAGCCCCAGAAGCGTGTGAGAACCAGAGGTGGTAGTAGAAATGTAAGTGGTTTACATTCTTTTGATCGTGTTGCTATTGTAGATAGAGGAGCTTGTTATAATCTACAACCTAACCAAGGCCAAATTAGGGTTAGGTTTCCTCGTGTTCGTGGTGGTCGATCACATCAACAGTTCATTAATCGTGTTGTTCCAGATCAAACAGAATTGCAGTTAGAATGGAAGCATGTTGCTGCTGATAATGAGTAAAAATCTAATGACACTTTTCCATTCTTTTCCACTGAAGGTCTAAATGTTAGAATAAGTGAAGACAGTACTCTTGACTTTTTTGAAGCTTACTTAACCAATCCTATTTTAGAACATATTGTTTCTGAAAGTAACCAATACTGCAAAGATTTTTTGATCTAACACCCTGAAAAGGCCAATAACTCTTATCTTAAGAACTGGAAAGCTGTTACAGTAGTTGAAATGAAGACCTTTTTTGGTCTAATTATTTTATGGGTATTGCACATAAACCAAATTTGAACATGTATTGGTCCACTGATGATCTTTATTGGACTCCAATCTTTTCAAAAACCATGTCTCGAGACCGTTTCAAAGTTATCCTCAAATTTCTTCATTTCAATAACAATAATGATCCCAATCTTAATCTTAATGATCCTAATAGAGATCGATTGCATAAGGTCAGACCATTTGTCAATATGATCAGAGAGCGTTGTCGAAAAGTTTACAGTCCAGGACAACACTTGAGTGTTGATGAATCCCTTGTTCTTTTTAAGGGCAGATTACATTTTCGTCAATATATAAAGACCAAAAAGAGCACGATTTGGAATAAAGGTATATGAGTTGACTACAGCTGATGGTATTACACTTGATTTCTTAGTGTATTGTGGTACTGGGATGTATGATGATGACAAAAATTCTACAATGCCTTCAAGCCAACGTATACCAATAGAGCTGATGGGACCATTTCTAAATAAAGGTCATATAGTTTTTACTGATAATTACTATACAAGCCCTTCTCTTGCCAGCTACCTCTTGTCCAAGAGGACTTATATTTGTGGAACTATTCGCGCAAACCAAAAACACGACAGCAAAAAGACATTAAATGATCAACTTGCAAAAGGCACTGCTGTTTTTTACAAAACTCGCAACAAGGACAATAAAATGTTAGCCTGCAAATATCGTGCAACTAAAGACAAATCAGGTAACAAACAAAAAGTTGTTTAGATGCTGTCAACATACCACAATCCAGTGATGGTGGAAACAGGAAAGTCTGATAAAAATAATAACATTATACTCAAACCATCAATGGTCAAGTCATACAATGTGCATATGGGTGGTGTTGACCGGGTAGACCAGCAATTACATGGAATTCAGGCTCTTCGAAAATCCTATAAATGGTACAAGAAATTAGCTTTTCGTCTAATTCTTCAATGTGCTTTAAATTCACAAAAGATTTATACACATAGTTCTGGCAGGCACATTTCATACTTGGATTTTTTGATGAGTAACATAAAGTTGATAGTTTCACTAACCCCTGAGATCCCTCACAACCCTTGTCTTGTTGTTGGAGAGGATTTTGAAAGACTTACTGGCAGGCATTTTCCTTGCCACCAGGCAAGGCAGGCAGTAATGATAGGCACCACAAAAGATGTCGTGTTTGTTATGCAAAGGGCAAACTGACCGCCAAAGGACATCCCTTGAAAACTGTTTTTGTTTGTAATTTCTGTCCATCACAACCTGGGTTACATCCTGATGAGTGTTTTCAAATTTATCATACTGTTTTGGACTATTCCTAAAAAGATATTATGTATGTTTATTCATACATAAAATGTTTTCTCGAGCCAAATGTGAATATATTTTATTTAAAGGAAATTTCCAATTTGTTGGTGTCTTTACAAAAAGTTAAATATCTTTTGATTAAATTATCAAATTTGTTTAATTTTTTTTTTGTTTGATCACCACTATAAATGCCTATTTTGTTTAATATTAAAAACTATATGTTTATGAATTCATCTGTTAATATTTTAAGATTAAAATAAGAAATTATATACTTTTGTTTATTTAATATGTTGTTTTTTCAATCCCGCGCCTTTTTTTTTTTTTTTTTTTTTTAAAATATGAGAGTCTATTCTTTAACAAAAAAAACAAGGTCTAGTTTGTTATATTCTGACAAAAAGTTTTTATTTTATGGCCTTTCAATTGTTCATGATACAAATTCGTTATTTTACGCGCAGTCATATAAAAGTTTTTAACTCAGTCGCGAAAGGGTTAAATAACAACAAACAAATAACAATAAAAATGTCAATGACTGTTAACCTAACATGACAACTTTAAAATTTTAGAAGATGGTTCTTTGTTTAATTTTGGTGTTGAAAGTTTGCAATAGTTTTTAATAAAAATATTTGACAGTATATTACCATGATGTCGCTCCATATCAAAAGAGTAATGTTTTAATATTAGCATGAAAATGTTGCACAGGAATGTCCGACAAACTTTGTCCTTAATAGAGGTAAAGAGTACAAATTTTTTCAAGTGTTGGTAAACTGTCAAATACCTCAGCTGAAGACTCATCAAGAAAAAATCCACAAAATTGACAAGAATGTCCTGCATAAGAAGCTGACTCGTTAATGTTACATGTCAACAAAAGTAGAGCTTTAGAAATATTGAACTTTTCAATTATTTGTTGAACACTTAAAATATATGTGTCATCAGATCCTTCTCTTAACTTGCTGAATTCTTTTTCAAGTGGGTCTGTTGTAAATTTTCCTTACAGAACATGTTTGTGTGTTTCTTCTAATAATGTTTTTGTCGGCTCATCAATTCCTTTACACGTATGATTTATGGAATGTCCTGTCACATGGGTTAACTGTTTTATGCGTTTTCCCAAATTTTTTGCCATGCGTAATGCCATTTCTCCAAAATCAAAAACAAACTTTAATCTATCATCATTCGGATCTCTGATGACAGCTTGTCAATTATCATTAAATCTACAATCCACATCAACACTTTTTACATTCAAAATTTTCCACCAAGTGACTACAAGTTTAATAAAATCAGCAGTTCGGCTGATGTTTGAGATATTGTTGGTTTTGGGGTGATTAAGTAGAGCATTGTATGTTTTGTCAGATAACACCTTTAGACAAGTAGAAGTAGATTGTTTTTCAATATGACTTGGTCGAATAGAAATTTTATTCAAATCAGAAAGTTTCATTAGACAATTTGATTCAGCTTCATAAAGTTTTATTAAATGCTTCCAACAAGCTTTTTTCTCAACATCATTTTCATAAAAAACAAGTTCTCCAGTTTTTTCTGTGAGCCAGTTGTTTCGGATGTTTTTGATCAAGTAGATAAAATCACACAACAAAAATGTTCCATTGGTAGTTAACTAAGGTTAACCACCAATGGAATATTTAGGAAATGTGTCAAACCTTTTAAAAAACGCTTGATTAATTTAATTTCCGTCACATATAATAACTTTTGCTTTGCCATTTGAACTTTTACTGCTTCTACAGTCGACTGAATTTGATCATATAGAAATTGAGAATTTAACTTGTTTACTGGTAACATTTTTACTAAAAATTTAGGTCCACCAAACATACAAGTTATCATGAAACCTAAAACAGTTTTTGCAAGAGAATCGGGGTCATCTAATGCTTTTCCAAAAACAGCATCTCCGTGGTATAATAGCATTTTTTTAACATAAACCTCGTCGTTAAGAAAAATACAAGTTCTTTGACTATCACTTAAATAATCAAAAACTTGTTTTAAAAATTAATTCGCGAACAAATTTTTATTGCACCTTCTAATATCGCGTGCAATCCTTCCCGCTGTCTTTATGCTATCTTTCTGAATCGACTACTTTTATCTTCGCTTTAACATATCTTCGTTCTTCCTAAAATCACTTTACTCTTGGTCAGTAGAGCGGGGTGTGACGCTCCTTTTGGAGCCGAACTTGTCTTTGCGGTCCTTGGTAATGTGGCCTCTATATGGCAATTAGCCGGAGGAGAATAAACCAAAATACCTATATTAAAAATGTTATATTAAATATAAAACATATGTTATTTTAAATAAAAAGTATATTTTATATTTACTTGTTTTCTCAAATGTTTTGTTTCTGAACACTTGAAATGAGGAAATATATGTTATTTTTAAGAAAACCTAAAGAATATGATGGTTATTAGGGCCTTCCCAGCAAGCGCACATACATTAATAAATCGTTAGAACAATGTTGCGCATTGCATCGGCCCAACATTGACCACCAACATTGTACTTATATCATTTTAGTTACGAATGCAACGTCGCAAACAACCAAAAAATAACGTTGGTTCAATGTTTTATTTTAAGTCGGCATTGCATAATACTTTACGTTGATTCAACATTGTACTTACATTGGCACAACATTGTGCTTTACGTTGGCGAAACGCTGTATTTTAAGTTGATTCAACGTTATATTTTACGTTTACACAACCTTATGATTAACTTTTTTTGAAATTAAATTTTTTTCGGAATTATTAAATTTCAAAATATTATTAATATCATTTTGGAATTAAATTTACTTACTTTATATTTCAGTATGTATATACACATAATATAATATGTATGTATAAGTGTAAGTATAATTATACATGCGCATCATATAATTATGCGCATATATAATCATACTTACACTTATACATACATATATTCGATTTTGATGAGTCAACATTTGTATATATTTATATATCTAATGTTATTATTAAGAAGTAAATGCATCTAATTAATAACACATTATTCATGTTTGTTTTGCTTATGGCTTGATAATTTGCTGTATTAGAAAAAGAAAATATCATAGCAAATTACATTTCCATATTTAACTGAAACATTTAGATAAGAAAGAATTCTTATAAATTATACGAAATATATTTGTATATCTGCTCTTTCTTGATGAAAACACAACGTTGATCCACTGTACGTAACCCAACGTTATTACAATGTATATGGAGCAACGTTGATCCAATGTATATAATCCAACGTTAATCCATACACATTGGATTAACTTTGAGTTATAGACATTTGATCAATGTTGATTCCTTTACATTGGATCAACGTTGGGTTAAGATTGGAAAAGCAACCAACTTTTGCAATATTTTTACATTTGTTGGACCAATGTAATTTTCCTAACTATTTTTAATCACGTCGTTATTAAAGTTATCATTAATACAAATATTTTAAAACTAACATTGGATCAACGTTGTGTTTGCATCGGTAAAACAGCCATAGTTCGCAATGTGTTTTCATACATTGACCCAAGGTATGTGTGCTAGCTGGATTCCCAAAGAGTTCTTGATAAGTAGTGGGGTGGGGGTGGGGAGAGGGTTTGACAGGTCTGTTTTTTGCTAATTAAGGTCTAGAAAAAACATGTTGCTAACCAAGATGTTTAACAAAGAAAAATATTCTATTATTGGCTATTTTTGCCGACTCCAGTGTCCAAATTTGCCTACATATTTTTCAAAAAATTTTTTGTTGGGTCGGGGGGGGGGGAGAAGGGAGGGGGAAGTTAGACACCCTAGACACGTCTCCTCAGCATGGCCCCTATGATAATGATGGTAATAATGATGATAATGTCTATTAATAAATATGCTAAAAGAAATGTTAAATTGAATAAAACTAAAGTTAAAATTAAATTTTCTCGTAAATTTACATTTAGATTCATGAAGAAATTTGCGAGTGTTTACCTCTTTGTTGTGTAAATCAATGTGGTATGAAAATTTTGCGTAAAGAGGTTTGATTTAAAATCTTAATAGCTGTTTAATATAAAAAGTTTCCTTTTTTACCCAAGTAAACACTTGATACGTTAAAAACGTCTAAACAACGTTTATTTTACGTATTGACATCGTTAATACGTCTATAATACGTATTTTAAGTATCGTGTGTTTACGTGTTAAACATTAAACTCACTTCGGTAAAAACTTTATCTTTGAAACTTTTCATAGATGTCTTCCCATATTATTGATAGTTGCGCTAATACAGTTATTCCATGTCAATATTTGAATATTGGATGCAAATTTAAGGTAAGAAAATAAGTTTTGAAAAATAAAAAGTTTTTATAGTTGGAAAATCAAAATTGTACACATCTTGCTATAAATCATCAGTGTATAAAATTTGTTTTATATCATTTATATATATATATATATATATATATATATATATATATATATATATATATATATATATGTATATATATATATATATATATATATATATATATATATATATATATTGATCCCTATCTACAACATTTCTTAAAAAAAAAATCAGAGTAATCAATAAGTAAAAATTTTTATTGAAAATTTGTTGCTTTAAAACTATTTATATATCCATTGATTAAGTTTTCAGAATGTTTTTAGAATTATTTCAGAATGTTCTTAGAATGTTTTTTGAATAAATTTTAGAATATTTTAAGAATGTGTCAACTAAGTTTTATACATGCTTTGGTAAAAGGTTTTAGTTATACATTGATAAAATTTCTTTGGACATTATATACATGGACATGATCTATCACAAGGAAAATCAGTAACCACCATTTATAACTTCCACCATTTATAACTTTCATTTTGATTTAGTAAGTTTTATTAAGATTCCATAACTACAGACATTAAAATAAATAGAAATCATTATATTATTTTGTTACGCTAGCTATTTAGAAATTTAGCGTACACGGTTTTCTTTAGTATCGTTTTCTTATTTTAGCAATAAAAACACATTAAAAAATTCCGTCCCTTTTTTTTAGCTTGATGTCTTTTCTGGTGTTAAAAGATTTTACATTTCAGGACTAAAAAATTATATTACATTTTTTGATTGGTGATCAGGGTTGTTATCTGTCAAATATGTCTGAGACATATTTTCTGCCGACATAAAATATGTCCCACATATTTTCTATCGACATATTTTGACATAATTTTATGTCTGAATTATTTTCTGCTGACATAAAATATGTCAGACATATTTTCTGTCGACATATTTTGACATAATTTTATTTCTGAATTATTTTCTGCTGACATAAAATATGTCAGACATATTTTCTGTCGACATATTTTGACATAACTCTATGTCTGAATTATTTTCTGCTGACATAAAATATGTCAGACATATTTTCTGTCGACATATTTTGACATAATTTTATGTCTGAATTATTTTCTGCTGACATAAAATATGTCAGACATATTTTCTGTCGACGTATTTTGACATAATTTTATGTCTGAATTATTTTCTGCTGACATAAAATATGTCAGACATATTTTCTATGGACATATTTTGACATAATTTTATATCTGAATTATTTGCTGTTTGATATTCTTGAAGAAAAAATCAATCTAACAAATTTATTGCGCATTTCAACTTAATTTACAGAGTTAAGAGAAATTAGTTTAACAAATTTGTTGCTTTTTTGCAATCAATTATGCTTCATAAAACTTTTACTTTAAACCCTATAAGCAAACATCAGTTGTTTCATAAAGGTCTTTTTCTGCCCTTTTTAGCGATGTATCATTTGATAGTATTGACTAATATTGGCATTTATTGACTTATTTATTGATTACGATTTATTTATTGATTATGACTAATATTGACATTGATAGTATTGACTAATATTGACATTTGATAGTATTGACTAGTTTTGAGGCATCATTTGATAGTATTTGATAGTATTGATTAGTATTGGCGCTTTCCCTTATTAGAATGTAAAAACCATCTCAAGCTGAGTTTTTATTACTGAAAGTGGTTTTTATTAGTATGACAAAACTTAAAACTATTTCTTTGATTAAAATAATAATACAAAAAAAACTTTTTCAGTTATTTTTAATTACTAGTTGACCCTGAAAAAGATCTCGTTATGAAAAATTGAATTCAAAAGATTCTATGAAAAAAACGGTTCACAGAATTTCAAAAAATTCGTGCCAAATTAAATTCATTTAAGCTGAAGAATTTGAAATACTTCACAAAAGTTATATTCAACTCATTAAATTCATATTAAGAAGACTAACCGGTAATAATTTTTAACTAATTACGAATAATATACTTTTAGTTATAATAGTTATGATTTATTTAACAATAAAATAATTGACAATTGCATTATAACAGCATACTTAACTGCCATAAACTTGCATAAAATGTCTTGAGTGAAATATATATATGAATAATTATTTTTTTCGTTTTCCTTACGATTTAAAGTCAAAAATGGAGAATAATTTATTGAATGAATCAACTATTAGTTAAAAATAACTAAAAATGTTTTTTTTTAAATATTATTTTAATCAAGAGAATAATTTTAAGTTTAGTCATATTAATAAAAACCTTTTTCAGTAATAAAAACTCAGCTTGAGATGGTTTTTACATTCTAATAAGGTAAATCGCCAATACTAATCCATACTAATCAATACTATCAAATACTATCAAATATTATCAAATGATGCTTGAATACTAGTCGATACTCTCAAATGATACATCGTTAAAAATACATTGTCAATAGTATTGACAAAGTATTTTTAGCGATGTATCATTTGATAGTATTGACTCAATACTATCAAATGATCCATCGCTAAAAAGGGCAGAAAAAGACCTTTACGAAACAAAAGATATTTGCTTATAGGATTTAAAATGAAAGTTTTATGAAGAATAACACAGGTCAACAAAAACAAAATTTTTTTCTGGTGCCAAGAAAACAATTTGTTTTTTATGTTGGATTTCTTATTTTGATTTCAAATATGCAACTTATTTTTTACCATCACGTCAAGTTGTAAAGATATTTGGGTTCAAATCTTTAGAATTTGGGGAAAAGTCCCTAACATTGTCGAAAAAAAAGTTGTTCAAAAGTATGTCAACCTGAGTCTTAAAAGAAGCGTATTTTCATAGAGATTTTAAAGATGTTATTCGTTTGTAATAAAAATAAGTATTTTTTGTATTATTGCTGAAAAACATTTTGTTGACATTTTTGTAAGAGTTTTTTTCAAATAATTTTTTTGCCAAAAAATTTTATAGAGAAATTTTTATGTTTTCTAAAATCTCTATACTATCTTCTAAAATACGCTTTTTTTGAGACCCAAGTTGACATACTTTTAAACAACTTTTTTTTTGACAATATTAGGAACTTTACCCCAAATATTTAAGATCTGAACCCAAATATCTTTACAACTTGACGTGATGGTAAAAAATGAGTTGCATATTTGAAATCAAAATGTGAAATGCAATCCAAAAAACTAATTGTTTGCTCGGCACCAGAAAAAAAAATTTTTTTTGTTCCCCTTCAATTATAATTGATTGAAAAAAAGCAACAAATTTGTTAAACTATTTTTACTTAAATCAGTAAATCAAGTTGAAATGCGCAATAAATTTGTTAGGATGATTTTTTCTTCAAGAATATCAAACAGCAAATAATTCAGATATAAAATTATGTCAAAATATGTCCATAGAAAATATATTTTATGTCAGCAGAAAATAATTCAGACATAAAATTATGTCAAAATAAGTCGACAGAAAATATGTCTGACATATTTTACGTCAGCAGAAAATAATTCAGACATAAAATTATGTCAAAATATGTCAACAGAAAATATGTCTGACATATTTTATGTCAGCAGAAAATAATTCAGACATAAAATTATGTCAAAATATGTCGATAGAAAATATGTCTGACATATTTTATGTCAGCAGAAAATAATTCAGACATAAAATTATGTCAAAATATGTCAATCGAAAATATGTGGGACATATTTTATATCGGCAGAAAATATGTCTGAAAATATGTCGACAGATCTGCCAGACATATTATGTCGTAACAACTCTGTTGGTGATTTCTTATTTTGACAACTAATAACCTTAAGGTGGTACACCCCCATTCTAAAAAATTTCCTTAAAATAATCAATACAAAATTAAAACTACAATACAAAAGTTAAAACAAGTATGCTGATTTTTTTTTTAAATAAGAAATCTCAATTGCCCAACTTTTGCCTCACTTATTCCATACGAATTGCTAAAATATGGGTGTAATTTAAAACAAGATATCTCCAGTTCTATATATCTTTTAACTCTGAAATTTTCATACTATGTTCCTTAAAGGTACGAAGAGGTTATTAACCAAAACCATGCATTAAAGATGCATAGAACATTTTAAAAATAATTTTTTATATATTTAAGAAAATTTTTAACAAAAAAAGCAAGAAAAAAAGATTTTAAACATACTTATACATCATATTTATTTGTAGTTTTAGTTCATTACCTAAGTCAATTTATAACAAAATCATCCTAAAAATTTCAAGTCAGCATATGGTCCCAAACTGAAAATATTGCGTTTTAAAATTTAGGTATTTGGTAAAAATTACATTTTGAGAAAAACACAAAAAACAAAATAAAAGTTCGTTATATTAGGAAAAAAAGCACGAGCCCAATTAAAAACCTCCACTATTATATTGTGGGTCTTTTTCCAGTTCTTTTTTAATATCTATGTAACCTTTTTCGATGGCTCTAAGCTGTTTTCTCCTTATTTTACCTTTTAGCACTTGATTTGTGATTCATTTTTTTAATTCGGTTGCAGTCCAATTTACGAAGTCCTTCCTGCATAAATATACTTGGTTCGATACCTCCAGCACTAATTACTTTTTCAACTGCTGTGCTTCCATCATTAAATGCTATAATAGCTGAGTTAATACTAATCTTAAGAACTTTTTTCCCAATAAAAAAATCTTTAGGACATCTCTTCCATAATAAGACATTCAGACTTTCAATGTTATTTTGAGTTTGTCTGTGCAAACATTTTGATAATAATGTTTCATTTGTCAAATCTGTATATATAGGCATAAGTACTGCTTTAATTGCTAATGATAAGCTTAATTTAGTTTTGTATGTTGTTTCACCTGTTACTTTATTACTCTGCCAAAAACACCAAGTAGTTCTAGTTCGTGGGCAAAATTTTTGTCTCTCTGACTCTTCACTTATGTCACTGTTATGAAATAAAACAGCCCAAGCACCTATTTTCATTGCATATAGGTTATTCACATTTTGACGGATAGCCATACCAAAATAACTTTGAAGCGTATTTATGGCTTTATCTGTCAGTCGACCTTTCCCATCTATTTTTTTTCCATCTGAAAGAAACTGACCTTTAAGTGTCACTCTAAGGTTACGCGCACGATTTCTAAGTCTCTTTTGGTAATGTCCAACACAATGAAGTCTGTTTATTTCAAAACCTGGATATGGATTACTTGCAACAACATCATAATATGCTGAGCTGTCACCGTCTCCAATATATCCTTCATATCTCAAACCATGCTTTTCAATTGACCGTTGAAAAGTTGAAACAGCACCAGAACCTTCCATGGATCCTGATGCTTTATTGTGATTAGCTTCACAAACATGATTTATTTTTCTAGTTTTGATAACCTGGCGTTTTTTTTTCCTTCCTTTTTTGATAACCTGGACTTTTTTTTGTTCCAATAACTACAAGCTTTGCTGAACTTAGTTAACAAAATTGAATCAAGACATTTTCTATTCTCTCTTGATATTGCAGTGAAAATACCATTAAAAGATTGATGGCCTCTCTTTTGCCAGGTACCATCAACAGAAACCTGGCAAGCAGAAACATCATTAACATTGCTTGACTTAGAAATAATATTTTTGGTTTCATTGGCTGCGCTTGACATACTTGCAGAAGCAACTTCATTATAAATATTTAACAAATTGTTATTTATTGCACTATAGTTTTTAAAATTCATAGGAAATGGCATGTTCATTACTGCAGCAAATTTGCATATAGATTGATAACCTTTACCAATTTCATGAAAAGCAGTAACGACTTGAGAATTAACTGATGCAGTAGGAACACCTGGAGTACTTTTAGATTTCTTAGTAGAAAACTGAGACGTGTGCCATCTTTTGCTAAATTAGCAACAAAGGCACTGTAAAGTTAAATAAAAACAAAAACCTTTCTTGCTTTTTAAATCATTTTCTAAACAAACTTCATTTCCACATTCGGGGCATTTAAACTCACTAACCATTAGTTTTAAAATATTAAAGTTTATAATGATGTTGTAATTTTTTTGACTTCCAGATATTTCAGTGTTTACTATTTTTCTGAAGCTTGCTGATAAACTTGGATCAGAAATTGATGTATCAAGCTGAATAAACTTTGAAGATTTTAGATGTTGATTACAAGAAAACTTTCTTTTTTTAGTTCGAGCAATAGGACGTCCCATATTTTATTTAGCTATTTATTTATAAGAACATTAACAAATTAAAACAGCATGCAAGCACAATACATTTGATGCATGTTCGCATTAGTAGTTCAAGTTATAGCTTTTAAAATAAACATGAAGCACAAAATAAACAAGCTGCTGTAAAAAAGAGTTATAGAAGTTTAAAAGCTTGAGCAAGTTTACATTTTTTGTTTTAAAATGCGTTGCTATGGCGTTGCTACGGACTTCTCAATTTACTATGGCCACAAAACACATAATTGTACACACTACCTTATTTATTTATTAAAAAAAAAATTTTTTATATTGTTCTATGAAAAATTTTGAATTTTAAAAACCAATTTTCAAAACATTGATTTTTTCTAAAAAATTTCAAAATTAATGGGGATGTACCATCTTAATCACAGAAAAAACTTTAGTAGAAGCTTAGTTTTAATTCATCAACAAAAAAATGTCTCAGTAGCAAGGCGTTTTTTAATACTTTTGGATTAGACAATATTTTATCGGCAATAATTCATACAGCTCCCCACTATTTGCCACTGTTTGTTCTCGTGGTTTTAACTTCCGAGCAAATACTTTCACCAAAGGCTACACTTTTTCAGAAACTGGTGTAATATAACTCCTCTATAAGTGTTCTTTAATAGCACTTAACATCATGCTTCTTTTCTGCTGAAATTATTTACCACGTTGGCCGTTAAAGGAAAGACATGTTAAATGATTATTATCATTTTTCGAACTCTCAATTTTAAGCTCTTCCATGATTCAATACCTCTCCCTAGCAAATTTTTTATTATCAATCACTAAAAATGTATTTAATTTAGAGTTTTGCATAACGTAAGCTAATTTTGTGAATTAACTTACGTTAAGCAAAACCTTGGCTTAAAGCGAGACTCCAAATCTTTGGGTTATTGAGGTCTTTGTGAGTTTATTTCGCATTTGCAAATGAATGATACATATGCAAAGTCATATGTATACATATGTAGTCATATGCAATATATATGTAATACATTTATATTGCATACGTATATATATGTAATACATGCATTACGTATATACATTGCAATGTATATACAAAACATTGCAATACGTATATATATATGTAATACATGTATACATTACGTATATACATTGCAACAATACGATACGTATATACATTTCAACGTATATACAATACATTGCAATACGTATATGTATGTAATACATGTTCAAAGTCATATGTATATATATTTAGTCACGAGGTTTAAATTTCTCATCCTCAATAATTGTTTCATAATATTTTAAAAACTTTGATGTTGATGAAGACACCATCAGGCTGCAATGAGCTAAACGCATTAGATTTACAACTAATAAAAGAATTATTTTGTATTTTTTCAGCACGTACTTAGAGACTTATGATTTTTTCCAAATCGAGAGATCCATTGCACGTTAGGCGATTGTTTTCTAATCAAAGAAATGTATGTTTCTTAATAGAAACCTTGTTTTCTTGGTGCAATTACTGTCTGCAAAAATACAGCACTTGCAAGCTGCAATATAAAAAAATAGAGTAATTCTTTAAACTTCTCGAAACATGTTTTAGTTGCCATGTTTTTTTTAACTATACAATTTGAAGAGTTTATTTTTAAAACGCGGTATGCGCCATTTTCAAAAAAATGAAGAAGTTGTGCAATTTATTTTTACTTTATAAGGATTCAACAAACTTTGTGTCCAATTATTTGCTGAGCGTTTTATTCTCAAAACACGCTTGAGAATTTTTAATTTATTTAAAGTGCGGTATTTAATTGTGACCAATCCATTGCACATGTATATTACTTTTGCGCAATCGCAAACTCACGTAAATGAAATAGCGGATTGCGATGGACTTGAACAATGCCTTATTTAATATCCTAATTTACATTGAAAAAAAATACAATGCTTGAAACGAGAAATAGGGGAAGTATTTCTTTACTTTTAGCGTTTGTTCATACTTTCATACATTTTTGATTAATTGAACTGATTATAGAATGGGGATATAAAATATATTAAAAAGACATCTTATATTAATTAGTTTAAACATATCTTTTGTCTGTTTCTTTTATGAAAATCATTCAGTAATAATAATACTTTTTATTTGTTTGTTTGCAGTGTTTTATTTTTAAAATTAATTTCATCTAAAAGTTTAACGATAAAATTTATTTTATATTAATTGTCATTCATTCCCTAAATGGCTTGAAAATTGAGGCGGAAATAAAAAAATGTTGGCCTATGAAGATAAGGGAGATGTTGTAAAAAATTTGATGCATTTTTCAATCCATCAATTCTTAGTCTATTTTGCAGATTTTACAACCTGATATTTACGGAGCAGTGGCGTTGCTATGGTTCGTGTAACCCATTGCGGTAAATTTTTGGTGTCACCCTTCAAGACTTTAACTAACAGGGCCAACTACAAGGAATAATCTTTTAACCTTGACTAAATATTTTTGTGTAAAATGAAGAAACAGCAGAGTTATTATTAAAGAATATCTAAAATTCAAAAGCTAAAATACATTGGTTAGGCCAAACGCCAAAATAAATTAACACAATCATGAGCAGTTCTTTCATGATTATATTTCATTCATTATGGTGCTACCCGTCTGTGTCAGGTTGTGATGGTGTTAACCAGTGCGGCTTGCACCTTTACTCCCCTGTAGCGACACCACTGCTACAGAAACATTTTAAGACGAAATGGGAATGTTTTTGCTAATGGCTAGGATTATTCAGCTTTGGACTTTGAAGCAGAAAAAAGTTTATGAAAACAATAAAAACGTTTCACAAAAGTTAGACCAAAAAAGTGATCAAGTTCAACTATCAGGAAATAGTACTCTGTTGCTGTCACACTAAGCTAACCTCGTATTGCCTACTTAAAAAGGTGAAGAATTTGGATACTTTTAAATTAAGTGTCTTATTATTAAACTATGTAAAAAATATTTAAAAATATACATTTCTTGTCTGCTAAATACTATCGGTGCAGGTAACGCAATACGCAAACTTTATGAGACACTTCTACAAAATTCAAGAGTTGATAGCCCACTGTCTTGTAAAGACAATTGAAGTAAAAATGTTAAATTTGAACTTTAAAATTGAATGCAAAACAAAAAAAATCTAATGGCTTATTGTTTCATATTTAACTCACCGAAATAAATTTAAATTCACAATTGTGAATTTTGAAACATAGTAGTTTACTTTGCTTTAGCAGAAAATTGTTTTATTTACATTATCATAAAAATATAATTAACAAAACATAAAATATAAAGGGTTATGCAATATGTTGAATAATGTTATTTAATAACAGATATTGAGGTCTTTTAAAGTTTATAAACTTTCCAAAATACCTTTATATATTGGATTTTCCTCATTTTGCAAATAAGCTGTAATTGGATATGCAGTATTTTGAAGTAAAAGCTCATTTATAAACAAAAACTATTTATGTTTTTATATACCTGTATTTTAGCTTTTAACATTATCTAATCTACTTTATGCAAATAATATAATAATTTATGCATATATATAAGCACCAGTGTTAGCTTCATTTTTGAGACCGTAACGAAACGTAACGTAGTCAGACTTCATCTTCCCAAAAACCAAAATTGAACGTAACGAAATAATAATTCAACGAAGATGAACAAAGTTGAACGAAGTTGAACAAAGTTGAGCAGGATAACTTAAAGTATTGAAAACTTCATCACCAATTTGCAATTAGTAAATATATATGAATGTTGCCTCAAGTAATAGTTTCAACCTAAGATTAGCAATGGTATTAGGTCAATTTAAGATGTAAATTAATTACCTTGATGCATGAAAAACTAGGATATCAAATGTACTAAATCAAAACTGAAAAAAGATAATCAGGACTTAATACTGGCTATTGCCACATTATGGGACCTACATTTTATTTATTTTGACTAAATTTTAGTAAAAAACAAAAAGTTTAGTACTACTATTGTAGAGTTATTTCCAATCGTGTAAGCTATTTAATAAACAAAATTGAAATAAAAATTTGACAAAGATAGTAATTCTTTATTAGTATGCTATCTTTTATTTCCCATACATTAAGTAATTTATTAAATCTTGATAAATCTTCACAAATTACACAATATTTTTGAAAACTTTGCCAAGTCTAATTTTAGTTCAAAAAGTACAGGCTTGAGACCACATTTTTGCAGGCTTAGAGTTCGACTTTCTAAAATCAAAATTTAGGCTCGACTTTCTAAAATCACACTAAACTCTGGCTTTAACATCTTCTTAAATTTAATTTTGGTTTTTTATACTAGCAATACAAATCAGTGGTTTTTATAAGTTAATTAGGTTGTTCAAAAATGTATTTGGTTCAACTACGTTCAACTTTGTTCAACTACGTTTAACTAAGATGATTAATACAAAAATACCGTAAATAAACGTAACGTAATTGAAACAAAACTACGTTACGTTAATTTACGTTCAACTACGTTCAACTTCGTTGACCGTAGTTAAACGTAGTTGAACGAACATAACACTGATGCTTACATATATATATATATATATATATATATATATATATATATATATATATATATATATATATATATATATATATGTATGTATATATATATATATATATATATATATATATATATATATATATATATATATATATCAACTTTAAGTTTCACCATTGCTGGATAATCAGCAAGAGTCACTAAATCTCAAAAAAAATTCAATTTATAGAAAAAAATATTTTACAGGAAGCTATAAATTAATATAACTAAAAATAAAAATTTAGTTGTTTTTTTAATTACTATATTTTTTTGGTTAATGGGAAATTACAGAAAGTAATTATTAAATAAATTTCATGGAATGGAGATAATTTATTTTGGTCATTTGTTTTTATAATTTTTTAAGAGGTATTTATTTTCGTGTCTACATTTAGAAATTAATTCAGATTTATTTTTTAATAAATTTTCCTGATTTAAATCAGTAATTAATTCAAGTTTTTCTTGCAAACATGGCATACATTTTTTGAAAATGTTATTTATAGGTAGGGGCAGATTTTATAATAGACCATTGTAAATTAAAATTTTTATGTTTTTCGTTTAAAACCCAATTATATTCCATTAATTACAAAAATAATCCCAAAAATTACTAATGAATGATAATAAAGCAATCAAAAGTTATACATTTCCTTAGAGTTTTGAGATTTCCTTTTAAAATTTTCGCCAATGGTGAAAATCTTAAAAGGAAAAATCATTCCAATACCTTATGCACCAAAGTTTAAAAAATATTGAAGTATTGTATAAAGTAAGACATTTTCTAAATGGAAGTTTATTAATTCAACTTTTTTTACTCGCTTATTTAATGTAATGCAAAATATGCAATGAGGTAGTACTAAAAAAAAAATTAGATCCTCTTTATCGGCAACAGAAGCGTTCAGCACGATTAATAAACTTTAAAGACCGTTAAACTCATGCCGTACCTCTTTTATTGGAAATGAATTTTCTTAATATATATATCAATAAAATCTTTTTAACGTTTTTTTGCATTAAGTACAATGTAAAATATACTTTTTTTCTATATCCTTTCCAAATGTATTTGCAAGGAAACCAATTAACAAATATGACCTAATTATTTACAATCTTGTTCATAAACATTATTTGCAAATAAATTGTGGAAGATCTTTTACATCACAAAGCTTTTTTTTGGAACCTAATAGTTTTAAAAAAATTTGATTTCTCTCAAAGTTGGACTTTTCTTTTATTTAAAAATAAATTTTAAAAAGTTATTTTCTTAATTCATAATATATTCGAGTGCTTTTGAGCTTGATCCTTATTTTGATCCGTATTGTTTGATTCCTTAATGTCATATTAGAATTATTAGGTTGTTTATATAATATCTAGGGGTATCCCGTATAAACTATATAACCGGATATCCGACCGGATTGTATGATTATTCGGTATCCGTTTTTCAGCCCGATAATAACTTTATCCGGTTTTTTATTTACCGGATATATCATGTTAATATCATTTGAAAATTGAATAAAACCTTGAAATGTTATATTTTTAAATAATATGGTGGTAATGTTTTAAATAATATGGTGGTAATTTTAATATTGTTATTATTAAGGGAAAGTGAAACACAACGAAATCCAACGGTGAGATGAGCCCCCACCAAATCTCTTACTTAGAAATTAATTATTACAAATTTGGATTTAGAATATTGTTCAGCTGGCCATAAATAATTAAGTAAATTGTCCAAAAAATAGTTTTTTTATTGTTAATTTTCGGAAAAAGGTATATTTAAAAGCAATACTTTTAAAAATTTATTGAGCAAACTTTTTTTTAGTTTGACTATAATCAAAATTATTGTCAATTTTTCGCTATTCAGAATGTCAATTTTTAATATGATTAAAACATACATAGATTAAATTTCCTCAAAATTATATTCTAATTTTTGGTTGGTTACAGCAAGTTAATACTATCTTTTTATAAAATGGGGCCTGTTTTAGATCACTTTCCTATTTCTAGTAAAATAATACTAAAAGTATATTTGCGCATTAAATACATCAGCTAATCACTTATTTATATTTCATTTACCTCAACGTAGAGAAACTTACATATTTAGCCTTGATTGCTTTTGAAAAAATACAGAGGATGCAGGTGGTGCTAATAAATTAGAGAAACTATTATATTTAGCCTCGATTACTTTTTCTTATAAATAATGAAATCTTCCGAAAAAACAGAGGATGCAGGTGGTGCTAGTAAATTAAGTGCTTACTCTTTTAGCAATGGAAACTTCTCTTCATGTTTCCAATAATTTAAAACTTTAGTTGTTTTTTTTTTCTATAATTGAGTGATTAAAAAAAATATCATCTCCATGAGCAGGTTTTTTAAAAGGAGACCTGATCAGATTTTAATACATTTTGAACTTCTTTGTGCAGCTGAAGAAGATTAATTTTTTTTCCTCTTTATACAAATAACAATTAAATTTATTTTTGCGTGATTATGCAGCGGAGTTGCGAAAAATGACTTCTGACAAGATTTATTACATCCCCTGCTTATCTAATTTCCACATGGAACGCATATTGCTCTGAAATCACAGCTATCATTAATTTTGAAAAGTTTTCAAACAAAATATGTCATTATAAATTATATAATTTAGGATAAGAATTACTATTTTCGAATATCCGGCCAGATAATTTTTAAACATCCGGGTATTCGACATGCGGTCAGATAATGAAAAAATGTTGTCCGAGACACCCCTAATAACATTTGTACGAAAAGTGTTTTATATTTGAAATTTAAGTTTTTAAATATTGCTTTTTAACGGTATTCTTTTGTCAACGGTATTTTTGTAAACGGTACGCTGTTCTATTATTTAAGTACTTGGGTATTTTTACAAAACCTTTTTTATGCATAAGTTTAGCGCAAGTTAAGCGTAAGTTCTAAATTAACTAACTTCGTATTCACAAAATTTGCGCAGCAGCCTAATACAAAATTTAGGATTTATTTTTTGTAAGTTTAATTCTCAAATTATGGTATTTACAAAACATGTTCAGAAAATGCTCAACCTGATTTGAGCAAGAAAAGTTACGTTTAGTAGAAGCTACCATAACCTTGGCGTAACTTTAAAATATTTGCGCAGCTCATTAATACTGACTTTTTTGTTTAGATTTGTGATAAAAATTTTTATAACTTGTGATAAACATGGTGTATATGTTTCTATAAGTTGTTGTTTGGTTAAACGACTATACTACTTTTTGTTAAAGTTCAAATAAAAGTAGTTTTTTAATTTAAAATTACTTCCTTAAAGGAAGTAGTTATAAATTAAGTTGGTAAAGCAAAAGCAATCCATTTGCACATTTTTTGTATTCATTTATTTAACGATAAAATTGAAAAAATTACCAACTTATTGATTATTTTACAAAATTAAGATCGGCGCCACTCGCACAGTTAAAATCTAGTCATTGGAGTTATACCTTAACAAAATAAACAAATAAAGCTAAAATTAGTAATATAGATAGCGACTAAAAGAAAATAAAGCAAAACGAAAAGAAGAACAATAACATTTAAAAAAGCAATACAAATATAACACAATAGGAAAAAAATGAATTAAGTGACAAAAGAGATAAAATTAGGTGAATAAATGAGATAACACAACGTTTGACGATCAGAATGATGACTCAGTATAGGATTCGTGAGGCATCAATGCACAAACTAAAATAGAATATTATATATTTATTTATTTGAACAGTAAAAATTATATTGTAAAATGTGTGTATATATTTATATATATATATATATATATATATATATATATATATATATATATATATATATATATATATATATATATATATATATATATATATATAAATATATATATATATATATATATATATATATATATATATATATATATATATATATATATATATATATATATATATATATATATATATATATATATATATATATATATATATATACATATGTATGTATGTATGTATATATATATACATTTAAATATATATATATATATATATATATATAGATATTTATATAAATATATATATATATACATACATATATATATATACATATATGTATATATATACATACATATATATATGTATATATATATATATATATATATATATATATATATATATATATATATATATATATATATATATATATACATATATATATATATGTATATAGATATGTATGTACATATATACATAAACGCACCTTTTATTAACTTGTACAGTTTGGTTTGGCGACAGGATTTCTTGCCCTTTCCACTTTCCATATATTGAATTTGCCCATGAGTGAATTTGTCATATAACTAAAAATAATATATTATAATAATCTAATGATATTTATAAAGTTATAATTAAATATCGGAATAATTAAATAAAGTTATAAGTAATTAATTACAACTTATAAATAAATATTTAATTATAACTTAAATTATAATTAAACGTTTATTTAACTAAGTTAACAAATTTACAAGCTGTTTCCTGTGCAGAAACTATACACAAACAGCACACAAATTATACTTAGTGTAAATACACAAACTATACTTAGTCAGCACACAAACTATACTAACTCAGCACACAAGCTATACTTAGTGTAAACTTAAAATACACCAAGTTCTACAATTCATGTTTAAAATAAAACATTGGCTTTCTCTTATTGTATTTCAGTCTTACTTGAAAATTTAGTAGGATACTTGTGCAAGTGAAATCTCGCACAAGTGTCCTATTAAATTATCAATTAACAACTTTATTGTACTAAAAACTAATTTAGAACTAAGTTCTTACCAAATCCAATACCGTGGACCTTTTTTATGGAAACACTTTTCAAAATTTATTACAAAAAAAAAAATAATATTAAAAACATCTCTTTGGAACAATTCAAGAAAGAATCTAAGAGTCTCATACTACAAATTGATTTTAATTTAAAAAATCTCTTTTAAAATAAGTACATAATACAAATCATCTAAAAAAACAGTTATTGACGCTACTTCTCTTTTGTTGCAGTTTTATTTTTATTTAATTTTTTTTTGTTTAAAAACTTTAATACTTTTATGTTGTTGTTACTCTTTGATATATTGCGTTACATATTCCAACACTAATATTTATATTATATTAAAGTTTATATTGTAACTAACGTGAGTAAAATTCTTATTTTGTACTTAGCTACTCTTCTTTTTTGTATATAAACTGACGATTTTTTCAATGTAAATGGGGCTCGATGATAAGACAGTTTATGCCTTCTGCTTGCTCCAGCTCTTTTATTTATTAACACGATTTATTTCATTTAATATACGGAAAATAACATAACTATCATAAAAAGCAACAATAATAAAAATAATAAGCAAAAGACCACAAAGAAAATACTCGTTAGCATAAATAATATAGAAATGTTTAAAAAGTTTTTTATTTTCGAATTTATCGCGAACATTTTTATTCTTTTATCTTTGCGTTTAGTTCTTCTGTTTATTTGATGTTTTTATTCGATTTTTATTTTTATTTTCATTGTTTTTCACTTAATTTTTTTTATTATTCAAAATTTCTATTTTAATCAATTTTTATTTATTTTTATTTTGCTTTTTTCTCTGTTTTACCTTTTCACCGTTAAGGTAGTACCGCAGGAAAAAAAGCCAGATTTTTGGAGAAAAAATCAAAAATTATTTTTAATGTTATTGGTGCAAAATTTAAAGCTCCTTAAAATTATATAGGTTTCAGGTGTTTTTATGTCCTAAAATAGTGTTTTTAAGATTTTATTACAAAGCAGTATGCCGATTTAGTCCATAGAAACACCTTAGCAACGGTTATTACTCCATATATCTTGCTTTTTATAGCTAAAAATGGATAGGAATTTAACTGAATTGAATGTCACATAATATACTTTGCATTTCCGATCTAGAAACGATTACTTGCAACAACAAACTTATGTTAAAACCTCTACAATGGAGCTTAAAAAACTGTCTACTAGGTAATAAAAACTGTGTACTGGTTTTAACTCAAATAAAGAGTTTTACTTAATGTTCTTTTCTGTTAATACTTTATAGTGTTATAATTTTACTGTACAACTAAAAGTAAATTAGGTATGAGTACACAAATATCTAGCAAGCAAAATTTTATTAGACATCACAAAAAAAAGTGAAATGGCACTTTATTAAAAGTGAAAACTTTATTAAAGAAAGTGAAAACTTTATTAAAGTGAAAACTTTATTAAAGAAAAATATTAAAGAAAAGTGAATACTTTATTAAAGAAAGTGAAATGGCATTTTATTAGGCATCACAAAGGAAAGTGATATTTCAAGGAAATGTACCACAAAAACTAAAATAAAGAACCGACTTAGTAAACCTAAATGTTCCAGAAGCAGGAAATTCAATTCAATATAAATATTAATGAAAGTTTTTTGGATAGGACTTGTGGTAATGATTATTATTTTTTATTCAACTTTAATATTTTAAAAGAGTTTAAATCATCTACAGCAATATGTTTGAATCAAACATTCTTAGTGTTATAAGTTTTCGAGTTTTCAAAACAAAGTTAGCAATTCTTATGAAAGTGCAGCATTTGACAGTATAAAAAAAGCGTCTGATGAGAAACTAAATGGGGTATCAGGAAAACCAACGCATAAGCGAGTAACAATTGATGGTACTTGGCAAAAGCGCGGGCAGAGCTCTCTTAATGGAGTTGTCACAGCAGTAATAGATGATAAATGTGTTGACGTGCAAATCTTTTCCAAACATTGTAAAAGTTGTCAAGTTTAAGAAAAGAGGAAAGAAATTTCTGCATATGAAACATGGTTTGGAAATCATCAATGTCACATAAATCATCGAAATTCATCAGGATCTATGGAGCCTGCCGGTGTTGTTGAGATCTTTCGTAGATCAATAAGTGAATGCAATTTAATATACCACGAATACTTGGGTGATGGAGAAACAAATTCCTTCAAAAATGTTGTTCTTGACAATCCCTATAAAGATTTTAACATAGTGCCAATCAAAATTGAATGTGTAGGGTATGTACAAAAACGTTAAGGTAATAGGTTACGTAACATAGTGAAATCATGCAAGGATACTAAACGCCTCTGGCTGGAAAGGGCAGACTAACTGATAAAAAAAATTAATACCATGCAAAACTGTTATGACATGGCTATGAGGAAAAATAAAGGAGCACTTTATGCTATGAAAAAGGCTTTATTTTCCATACTTTTCCATTTTACGGATTTTGAAGACCCAAGTTACCGCCATCAGTTTTGTCCAAGAACACCAGATACTTGGTGTAAATGGTATATAGATCAAATTAATAAGACTAATAAGTATAAACCTACTGCTAGTATGCCTATGTGGATCCATCAAATTTTCTTTCAATTTTTAGAAAGTTACAATCTGATCAACTTCTTTAAAAATATTTACATCGAAAAACTCAGAACGCAAATGAGTCTCTAAATTCAGTTATTTGGACAAAGATCCCCAAAAATGTTTTTGTTAGCAGACAAAGACGGGAAATGGGAGTTTATACTGCTGTTTTACAATTTAATGATGGTTATACTGGTATTACTAATGCTTTCAAAGCATTTGGCTTACTTGGAAAGTTTACCTTGAAAAAATCAGTTAAACAAGATGTTAGTCGTGTTAGAAGAATGTTGCGGAAAGATTTGATTGAAATAAAAAATCAACGAAAGAGACTTAGAGGAATACATAAAGGAATTTTAGACAAAGAAGAACAAATGAATTCATATATACCTGGTGAGTTAATCTAATATTATTAAGTGTTTTTTATTTTTTTAACTTAGTTTTGTCTTCGCCTTCAATTTTCTAGAGTTATGATTTTTGTGAAAACTCTTAATTTCAAAACATGATATCTCATTTAATAATATTGCTTCAGAGTTTAAATTCTCACCAATGATTCATTAATGTTTTCTACTTTTTCCTATAGAAAGAACTTAAAAATAAAAAGCACCAAATTTTTCGAAATATTTATAAAAAACTCATTAAAATCTGAAGTAACTTTTTAGGCAAAATATTAAACTGTTAAATGGAGCAAATCTATCATCAGAACAAGTGTGCAAAGTTACAACTTCATTTGAAAACTATAACTTGAGAAATATGGTTTCAAAATTTCGCTTTTTAGCCCATATTTTAGGGTAAATTTCCGCTATTATGAATAGTTACCTAATATATCAATTTTTTTTATTTGGAAAAAACAAAATTATATAATAAATCATAATGAAAATGATTTTTATCTTAGAATCTAGAATTTAGTTTTTTTCCTGCGGTACCACCTTAAAAGAATGCTTCCTCCATTTGCGATGTCATTGCAAAGTGACTTAATATTGGGAATAATAGTGGGAACATTATAATAATGTTTCTTTGTGTGTGCCTACAAATAAATAAGCTGTAAAGGGGTCATCCATAAATGATGTCAGTAAATTTAGGGGGAGGGGGAAGGAGTGCTGGAAAGTTTGACACTAATTGACAATGGGGTGGGGAGTGTTGAGGCCAAAATGATGTCAATTTAACTTATTGTTTTAATGAGCAGATTTTCACGGTTTAACATCTACTAAATGGTATAGAAATGATGATTTGTTTGTGGGGAAATTAATATTAAATGCGGGGAATTTGATATTATATTTTATTAACTTTTTTATAATATAATATTATAAATTAATATAACAAGTTTCCCTGAGACATTAAATAAATAACAACTATTAACGTAAAGTAAAAATTACTATCGTTTTATTAATATATTTGACTGCAAATCAAATAATCTTAGAAATATTAACTCATTGTATATAAAATTCACAATCGTTATTCGGTCCTTAGCGGATTATAAAATGTCGTTCAAAGTAAAGTCATAATAGTAAACTCATAAATTTGTCATTTTTTGAAATCAAATTGTCGTTATTTCAAATACAAAACTCTAATTGCTCTCTAGTTAATTGTAAAACGTGATGCAATGCAAACACATAGTCTATTGAAAATTCGAAACGCTAATTTCTCCCAAGCAGGTTAAAAAAAACTTTTTTAAAAAGTTTGCGCTAACGATAAGCAAAATCATTATTCTGATTGAGATGTAAACAATACTAATAAATCAATATTCAAATATGGATAAATCCGCATTACTTAACTTATTGATGGTCTCGTATGGAAATGCTCATCTTGATAAAAAAGACTAATATCTAGAAAGAAATATCAAAGAAAAACTAAAAATCAGAAAGAAGCCTGGTCGACCGTCATTAGAAGTAGATCAACCTCTTCTTTTGAAGGCGATTATGGATATTGCTCTCCATGGTTCGTACGCTGATGAAAGACTTCGGTCAGAGGTTCTTCGGGTAATGATAGCTTAGCTTTGTTTGTTAATAATTGTTAGAGTTTTACTCTTAATTAGTACTTGCACTATTGTAAATATCCTTGAAATGTTAATAACTAATTTCAAGATTTGATTTGAATATAATTTACGAAATAAATCCCGTTTTCTGTAAAAATTATATATTAATTTTATCCAAATATATTTCTTTATTATTTAGAGCATTAAAACTCTCTGCGAATTGACATTCGAGATAAACAAAATTGGATTTGCAATCAGCAAGAGCGCCCTCTATACTTGTCTACTTCCGAGAAGGTAGGGAGCATTAGAAGGCAAAAGACACGTCAAAACAGTCTTTCTTAGATTGATCAGTCCTCAGAATGAATCTCACTTAAAACATGTTGACGGACTCTTTCGCAGTTCAACTATAAAATATGTGGAAGAAGTTTGTTCTACTTTAGGGTGATATGAAGTGCGTTTCATTAGCCACGACGACAAGGCTAGAGTGCCAATTGGAGTCATAGCAGCCAAAAAACAGGCGCCGTTGTTGATGCATTTGGAGTACCAGGTAATTCTCCTGGACCACGACTGGGTCGTGGCTGTTAAACACAAGTTTATACCATCTGTATACGCTGGAATTACAATAAAAAAAGATGGTCTCGGAAAAACAGATGTTGTTACTTATTTTGGATCTACCTGCATTGCTTTTCGATCAGGAAAACACGCATCCTCGACCGCCTTTGCTCATGGATTAGACTTTCAGCGGCTCTTGGATATCAAAGAATTCGACTCTATCACCAAAAATCCTCAAACTAATATGGTTAAGCCTATTATTGTGTTTAGCGTCAATGGAGGACCCAAAGAATATCCCAGATACCAGAAAGTAATTGAAGTTGGGATTTACCATTTCTTGAAGAATAACCCTGACGCTCATTTCAACATGACGAACGCTCCAGGCGGCAGCGCATTCAACAGAGCTGAGCAACGAGTGGCACCTCTAAATAAAGAATTATCTGGGGTGATTCTTCCGCACAAACATTACGGAGCTCATTTTGATTCTCAAGGTAATTACATTGACAAAAGTTAATTTGTAATTTGTAAAAGTTAATAATAATAAAATTTTTAATCTATAATAACCAGGCAGGGCAATAGATAAAAATTTAGAAAAACTGAACTTTGGTTTTGCTGGACAGGCTTTGGCTGATGTTTGGTCTGATCTATCTACAAATTGAAGGTTATTTGATCATTGCAGAGTATATTGATCCAGACAAATAAGAGCTAGAGTCAAGGATTCTTCTATTACAAGATCAACGTTGAATTGCCGATCATCTTCGTAAAAGTCAAAATTTTACTCAAATTAAAAAATGTGAAAATCGTTCTTGTTGTCGAACTATTAGATGCTCTTACTTTACTCTAATTAGAGCAAGATTTCTTCCGCCACCTGTCCCTGTACACCAAACGAGTGACGGGCTTATAGCAGTAGATTTCTCAGAAGGAGCAAAAGAATTGTTTCCATCATCCGTCTTTATGTTCATTGCATCAAACATTAAAAGTATTTTTCCTCGTACTGCCAAAGGATTTACCAATTTTGTCGTATGATGCGTTTTGTCCATCAATTCAGTCTAGCCTAGCTGATAGAATCTGTAAAAAGTGCAATATCTACTTTGCCTCTCAAGCCAAGTTAAAAAAGCACGCTTCTATCCATTCTTCTGCTATAAAAATCCCTCTAATCAAAAGGGTCTAACCTGTTCGTATCGCTGCCAAGAGTCAGACAGAATTTTTAGCAGTCATCGCCTTGCAGAAGAGTTAGGAAACTGCTGAATGGTTAGATGAAAATAAAGTTGACGCAACAAATTTAATTGTACCTCAAAAATACGATATCCTTTTAGAGCGCGGAGAGTATTCACTACCCATTGTTTCAATCGATGATCACTTTAACAACCCAGGGGGAGATTATATTAAAGATATATAATACTATTTTCTTAGTTGATTATTTAATGTGATATCGACTATTATATAATATAATTTGATGAGATCTACTATTATATAAATGTATAATTTATTCAGAAAAAAATTCATTGGTTTTTAAGCACTTTTATTGTTTTTTAGGGGGAGAGTACACAAAAACTGACATCATATATAACGAATGACTGGCCAAAAATTAACAGTTTGACAAAGGGGGGAGGGGAATAGAAAAAGTGAGAAAAAAGACAGACATCATTTATGGATGACACCAAAGTGTTGCAACTAAAACTTTTAGTCTGAATGGTAAAAAAATATTTCCAATATTAAGTGCAATTGAACAGTTTTGTGTTCAATAAAGAGTATTTATAATGTATATGGTAAACATATAAATGTATAATAATAATATATATATATATATATATATATATATATATATATATATATATATATATATATATATATATATATATATATATATATATATATATATAATACATATGTAATAAAATATACAAGTAGTCATGACCCGTAAAATACGGGTCTTGGTTAATCACCTTTTCTTTACTTATTCTTTACTTCAATATGGTTTAGTGAGCGGTGGAAAAATAATTATATACATATATAAAAACTATACTTATTGTTTACTTTTTAAAACAATAAAATAAATTTTCAACAAAAAAACTTTAAACATTTTGGTAGACGTTGAGCAAATCGCTATTTATCAACGAATTGGATATCATTACCAGTCTAATAATATTTGGAATACCTGCTTGAAATGTGTGAAGAACAATTGGCATAAAATTTTTAAAAAACATGAAATGACATAAATATGTGGAGTAACGGACTTTACATGACCAGTATTACTATTACTGAATATTAATATATTACTGGTCATGGTAAGTCTATTGCAAATTTACCATTTTTTATAATTTCGCTTTATATTAATAATTCTTAAAAAAGAGCAAAATGTAAAAGTCTTTGTTTTGAGTAAACGATTAACTTACAGTACAGTATTAATTAATTGCTTAATTGTATTAATTGAATTATACAAAATTAATTAATAAAAATTAATTATAAATAAGCATAAAAAGTTAATAGAACCTTATCAAATAAAAAAAATTATAAGTTCCGTTCACGTTTTTTTTTTTTATAAAAGTCAACAGAAGTTGCAAAGTACTTAAAATACTTTACAACTCCTTAACATACTCCTTAAAATACTTTACAACTCCTGTAGACTATAAAAAAAGGAAATAATAACGCCGGCGGACCTTATTATTTTTTTCTTTGAAAAGTTTTTATTAATTTTTTTTTAGGCGACCTTCAGCTTATCAGGACTCTTATCCTGTTAATTTTAAAGAAAATGTAGCACGCCTTATAAATTTCAAGGACAGATTTGCTCACGCTAAGCCTCTTTTATATGATATGAAAGCACTCAATATATATAAGTTGAATGTTTTTAATATTCTTTGTTTTATGTATAAATGCAAGACCCAACTCTCACCCGTTTCTTTTCGTAACTTGTATTTACAAAGAGATAGAAATAAATATATTTTAAGGAACGATAATTTAATTCGACAACCATTTTCTCTAACTAATTTCGGAAAATATTTTATTTCATTTCGCGGACCATTTTTACGGAATAGTATAGTTCTAAATACTTTTAAAGATTTCTCTCAAGAATGTTATTATAATTCTTTTAAACAAAATTTTAAAAAACTCATATTTTCAACTGAAAATATACTAATCTACTTTAAAATATTAAAATTTTTTAAAAATCCCCTATCTATATTAGTATATGTATATATTTAATGTATAATCATTTTTATTTATTTTTTTGTTTGTTTTTTTATCCACAAGCAATTAGCGGTTTCTCTGTGACAAGACCTGATGGTCTTCTTTGAGTATCCGCGTTATTTGTATTTATTATTTATATCTTAACGATATCTTGACCTGATAACTTTTAATATTGTAATAAAGTTTTGTTTATTTAAATTGTAATAAATACTAGCAGTAGGCAACCCGTAATATGGGTTTTTAGTAATTAAATAATTAATAACAATTTAATTTTTATTTGTTTTTTCTTACGAATTATAAGTTTATTAATGTTTTTCTATTTCTGCTTAAATTTATTTTTCTTGGCTTCCTAGTTCAACTAAATTGTAAGCTTCATTAAAGATACAGTTAGCCTTCATTAAAGATGTATTACGGTTAAGTTAAATTCGAACGTTCGAACATTATATCTGCAAATAACAACAAAATCGTTACGTTAAAATATGACTTGGATTATGTGCGTAGATTATCCAAGTCTTATTTTAAAGTTGCGGAAAATTGTTTAGTTAAAATATCCGGAATAAATTTTCCCTTTTCTTTCTCTTATTTTTACTCTTAACTGAGAAGTTTCTAATTCTTTTCAAACTGTTCTTTATTTTTCTAAGAGTAATGAGTGAAGCTTAAAAAATAAATATTCACAAAAATTATGCCTTAACTTGTATGTTAATATAACTTAATAATATAACTTGTCAACTTGTATGAAAACAAATTCTTTAATTCAAGAACGCGATTGCTTTTACTCAACATTTTTGAAGTAATTGTTACGCTTTACGTCAATACAAATTTGAGCAAAATCGATAAATGTATTCACATTAAGGTGAGCAATTAGTCTAAAAGCGCTGAGTAAAAAGAGTTGATTTTTTTATTCACCTAGCATGAGCTGAAAAGATTATAAACAGATGTTAAAACCATATAAAACAGTTGTAAAAAGTATATTTAAACTTGTGTTTCCTTTTTTTTTAAAGAAATTTATTTACATGATATGTAATTAAATATGTAACAAAAATATATTTATATACATACATATAATAAAAACCCTTCATAAAACAAATTTTTCTTTAAAAACAATTGAATACAATTGAAAACAATTGATTCACATTAAAGGCACTTTTCAAAATCAGTTATATCAGCCGCCATCTACAGGACCGAGGCTATTGTAAAGAAGCCTATATTAAAGAAAACCATATTCAAATAATTAAAAATAGTTAATATCGATAGGGACTATGATTTAACATATTTTAAAATTTACGTGATTCCATATTAGCAGGAAATTATAGAAAAGTAAGTTAGTAAAAATTAAAAAAGAACAAAATAGAAACCGGATTTTTAAAAACTACTTCTCCCAGAGCATTTTGACAATGGTGTTCAGTTTTGAACCCAAAATCTTTTAATCAAAAGCTAACTCATTTAACTAATCTCATTCAAAGAGGAAAATAATTAATAATACTAAAGATAAAAAAAATTAATATGAGGTATAAAAATTGTACTGTAGTAATATCAAATGTTATCTTGGCTTTTAGTGAATGATTAAAAGCAGTTAGTGAAACTACCTGTAATCATTTTTAACGATAGACACCAACGGGATGGTAAGCCAAGCTGTCTATCAACACAAAACATTACAACAATAACATCACAACATTTACGCAAAGCATTAGCAAATAGCTTAAGATGTTTGTAAGATCGTAAGATCACATAACAATAAATATTAAAGGACATATTTTCTATATACATATAACTAAAAAAGGCCAGAAAACAGACATTAAATATGTAACAGTAAGGGATTGTCCATAAATTATGCAAAGCAATATATATTCAAAAAACAGAAGTAAGAGATATTAGGCTCTTATTTTTTAAATTTAAGTTTATGCCAAAAATTAGATAATGTTTTTGATAAAAAAAAATTTTGTTCTAATTGTCAGATTACTATTTTTTAATTTAAATAATGTTATTTTTTTGATCTAATTTAAAGTGCCCATATTACCAAGTGGTGTGGGTAATATGAGCACTTTTGCCACTTTTTTTAAAACCTCTGTATTTTTAATAAAAAATTTCTTTTAAATAATGAAAACAGGCTACAAAAATTAGAAAAATAAAAGCAACCAACAACAAACAAACGATTATTTAAATTTTTATTTTAACCAATGAACAACATTAATTCTTTTTGAGAATAAAAGTACATCAGCTCTAATTCGACCCTACTCGAAAGACCGCATGGAAAATATAACCACGCATAAAAAAAGTCTAGAAACTACTAAAAAACTAAGAAATAATGTATTTTACAGAATACAGAACCGTAAGTAACAATACGAACAATAGGCGAAAATGTGCGTAACTATGCGCACTAATAATAATAATATTCATTAGCGTATTAATATTTAGACTGTAATAAAGAACAAAACAAAACAAAACAAAAAAAAAAATTAAGTTTTCATCTATAATCTTTTTTCATTAAGAAAGTTGGCTCTTTAATGCATACACTTAATTTAATACTTTTATATCTAGGAATTATTTAAATATATTACTGTTACTACTAGTATTACTAAGCACATTAAAACCTTAAACTCTTTAATGACAATTTTCTAACGATGTTTTCATATTTTTGGAAATTTTAAAAAACTTTTAACTAAATTCTCTACCTTTCGTTTGTAATAGTATTTAATACCTTTTTATGTGTTAAGCACATACCATTTATCAACCTTTAAAAATATTTCACTTTGTATTCTAGAAAATTGAAATTGATATAAAAAAAAATTAGGTGTAAAAACAAAAGGATTTAAACCCACGCGAAGCGCTTCAGTCACTTAGGCATACTATAATATTATTTTTAACACTGTTTAATAAAATAGGGCTTTGTAAAAATGCATATAAATCAGGGGTGGCCACAATAAGGCCTGCGGGCCAACTCCGGCCCTCAGCAACCTTTTATCGGGCCCGTCAGGTAATTGTAAAGATAATAAAAAAAACTATCAACATATATAATATTAATAAATTATATAATATTTAAATTTATAAATAAATTTTAAAATATTTTTTGTAAAAAAACAATCGCTTTAAATAATTAAAAATATATTAAAAAAATCCTGCCGGCAATTAATCGCAGGATTAATTTCCGGCACTGCCGGCAATTACCATTTGCGTTTTTTAATTGTAAATGGCATCTTCAAAATCAAAACACCGAAAAATCTACAAGGAATGTCGTTTGTTTAATGATCAATGGCAAATTAAATACTTTTTTGTTGAATGTAATTCAGTGCTAGTATGTTTAATATGTAATGAATTGGTTTCAGTGTGCAAAGAATATAATTTAAGAAGGCACTATGATACAAAACATTCAAAAACTTATAATCAGTTTGTCAACGAGGTGCGGAAAGAAAAATCAATTAAACTGAAAAATAAGTTATTTGAACAACAAGATTTGTTAAAAAGGGGCAACACTGAAACAGAAAACGATGCTAATGCAAGTTATGAGGTGAGTCTTCTTTTAGCTAAAAATTGTAAACCATTTAATGATGGGGAAATTACTAAGGAATCTCTTGAAATTGTGTTCAAAAACATTTGTCCTGAAAAATTGAAAATTTTAAATAATATCTCCCTCTCAAGACAAAAAATTGCACGAAGAACATGGGATGTTGCTGATGATCTGAGTTTGTCATTGACTGAAAAAATAAAAGCATTTCAGAATTATTCAATAGCTATTGGTGAATCAACTGATATATCACAAACTGCTTAATTAGCTATTTTTATTCGTGGCATTGATAATGATTTTCTTGTTACTGAAGAGCTACTTGAAATCTATCATATGCAAGGCAGAACAACAGGAGAAGACATTTTTCTTGCCATCAAGAAAGTTTTTAAAAAGTTTAACTTGACTTACAACAGATTAATTTTACTTACATCAGATGGTGGCAGCTTAATGATTGGAAAAAAAATAGGTGTTGTTTCCAGACTGGAAAATAAAATGGCAGAAAAAAACTTGTCATTAATTAAGCTGCATTATATTATTCATCAGCAAATTTTACAGCAAAGACTATGGGTGTGAAAAATGTAATGTCTGCAGTAGTTAAAGCAATAAACAGCATTAAGTCCAGTGCATTACGAAGTAGGCAATTTGAGGCTTTTCTTGCTAAAAATGACTCTGAATATGGTGGTCTGCTTTATTATACTTGGGTGAGATGGATTTCTAGAGGTAATATGCTGAAAAGAACTTATGATTTGAGACAAAATATGTTGGATTTTTTCAAAATTATCAACAAAGATTATCCACCAGAGCTAGAAGAAAAAGAGTTTATTGAAAAATTTGCATTTCTAGTAGACTTGACCCAACATTACAATATACTTAACAAAGAACTCCAAGGAAAAGATCAATTAATTGGAAAAATGTACAACATTCTAGCTTTTCAGTTGAAATTAACTTTGTGGGAGCAGCAGTTACGCACTGGAAATTTCAGTCATTTTCCAACTTTGGGTAAGCTGAATCCTGGAATTACAGCAAAGTTTGTTACCTGTATTACTGAATTGAAAACAAGATTTTCAAAAAGGTTTGCAGATGATAAGAATCATGCAGACAAAATCCAATTGTTCACAGTGCCATTGTCTGCTGATATTGAAACTGTGCCAGATTAATTCCAAATGGAGTTATTTGATCTTCAATGCAGCGATGCTTTGAGAGAAGCATATAATAAACAAAATTTATTGATATTTTACAAAAATCTTGACCAAAATAAGTACACAAACTTAGTCAACATTACAAAAATGATGGGTGTCTTGTTTGGTAGCACATATTTGTGTGAAAGTGTTTTTTCTCGTATGAAATTTGCAAAATCCATAACAAGATCTCTACTGACAGATACTAACTTGCAGAATACATTAAGAATCGCAATCAGTCAGTTGCCTATTGACATTAAAAATATTGTGAAAAAAAGGCAGGTTCGTGATTACCAATAAACTATAATTTGTATTATACCTAATAGCCTTGTGACCAGCATATGCTGTTAGCTAGTAAATATGTGTGTTTGAGTGTTATTCTTTTGCAAATCAATACTTTTAAATAAAATATTTTTAAAAAATTTATTTATAACCATTTAAATATACTACTATTACTACTACTATTACTAAGCACATTAAAACCTTAAACTCTTTAATGATAATTTTTAAAATCTCCGGGCTCATTTATCAGTTGAAAAGCTAACTTTGGTCCTTATCAAAAAAGTGGCCACCCCTGATGTAAATCAAAATTAAACAAAAATTTCCGCAATAAAATTTTTAAGTAAATGTAAATCTGTAATATTTGATATAATTTTTAATACTTTGCATAATTTGAAATTTGGTGTGAAGAGATTTTTCCTCAAGTTTAAGCCCACACCTTAAGTGCTTTTTGAGATATGGGTCCTCTGTTTAGTCTGCAATAAGCAGAAAAAGCATAATTAGATGTCTAAATTCAAAAAAAAAAAAAATTAAGACATGATAAAAGAAGTAAAAACATTAAAGATTAACGCTACAAATCAATATACCTGTTGTGGATGCTATTTCTAGAGCATTGTTAAAAGATAGTCAAAATCTGTGAAAAAAGACATTTATTGCAAAGACAATTAGCTATTACACAAAATAAAAAAAACAAAGCAGCTATCGGTGCAAACAAATTTTGCAATTTGATTAGAAAATAACATTTTTCTTACCTTGATTGCGACAAATTAATTTCTTTTTAAACTATTAGCAAATAATTAACATAGCAAAATTAAACAATTAAAATTTACTATATTAAAACCATATTGTTACATAAGACAAAATGAAAATATAAAGTATAACTAAAAAAGTAAAATAACAACTAAATTTACTATGCGAAGCTTATTATACCTAGTTCTCGCAGAGCCTGATTTCTTTTATTTTGATTACTATTTATTTCAGCTTGCATAGGCTCATCTCATTCATTTCGACGACGATTTATGTCAGCTCGCCTATCCTGGTTTCTTTCATTTTGAGAAAGTCTAATAATTTCACTTCTTAAATTATCAGACATAATTAAGCATCAATGGAGTAAAAACAATACTTAAAATAATAAAAGCTGAGCTTTATTTTTAGATTGACTTTGTGCATTTCTAACTTAAACTTATCCAAAATACAGCGTAAGCAAATAAAACAGAGCGTAATTTAATAATCTCATTCTATTCGGGACTTTCATAAGGGGTGGTTCGGGCGTATGAGATTTCGGTGAAATCTTCATTGGGGATAAATAAATCCGTAACTATAACATTTAACATCCGGTTTTTGAAAATAAAATACAATGGATGATACTTTACTTAAAAAAAAAAGATTGTATAAAATGGCTAACAGACCATGGCTTATCAACAAGTGGCTCTTTAGACGAGTTACATATCAGAATCAATAAATTTAAACTGTATCCATCCCAAACTGTAAAACTAAAAAGAAAGGCAGAAAGAATTTGTGTTTTTAAAATTTTCTTGGATCCTACAAATATCCCGCCTTTAACTGCTCCTTGGACTAGTGACGATTCATGGTATCCTTATATAACGTCATCTATGTTTTAAAAGTATGCTTCAAATAAACGAGAAGGCAGTTTGGGACATAAACAAAAAGGGTTTATTATTTTAACTAGCAGAAAAATTGTGACTGAATGCTTAAACAGATTTTAGTTTACCTGATACGTTGTTTGTTATAGGACTTATAAAAATTTTTTATTGAGAACAAATTCGTCCTGCTGTAATTTTATTTAAAAAACAACTTTCCACAAAAAGCTTATTGTGAATGTCTTGTTAGTGTCAGTGGGCTGTTTTGCCATGTTCTTGCATTGTTTTTACTTTTAAAGCACTTTTATGAAACAAAATTAAAAAGATTATCTCTTACTTGTACTGAACAACTTCAAAAATGGCATTGTCAGAGTAAAAAAGGTTCAATACCTATGGTTCCATTTCGTCAAATTAAACTTACTTCAGCACATTTTGGTTCAAAAAAAATTAATCAAAATGTACATGAGGAAAAAGTTATTGTTGCAGACCCAGAAAATTCAAAATTCAAAAGGAATGTTCTTAAAATAAAACTTAATATAAAGTCTAAAATAAAAGATACACAAATTCCTTTTGAATCGCATTGTTACAAAGTTTTATCTAAATCAAGTTTTAAGCATTCATCACTTTTTGACCACCTTAATTATCGCTTTTAAAAAATGGCTGTATGTTGCTTGATGGATCATGATTAAGTTAAAGAAAATCAAACCTATAATTCTAACCTTAATTTTCCAGATATTAAAAAGTTAACCACAATAAAATATAATACTAATCGTTTAATGGAAAGAACAATTTATACTATTACTAAAAATAATATATTACAAAAAAAAGAAGGTAATTTTGGTAACCTTCAATTTAGAAAAAACTTTATTTTCCGCTGGCGAATAATACCGGGGTTGTAAGCAAAATTCTCAATGGTACATATACATTAGGAATGATGTCATTCAAACTGTTTTTTTTTAAGATAAGGCAATGTTGTTTTAGGGCAGCTATTTTTCGGTAACATCGGAGATATGATTAAAATAGTTCATTCCTATTGACGTCACTCTTACCATTAGCTGTCAAAGCGAAAGCAGATTTTTGCACTTTTTTTTAATTGAATCTGTTTCAATTTTTTTTTTTTTTATTATTTATTTTCATGTTATAAAGGAATTTGAAATGTTTGCCTTGATTTTCCATCTGTTTAATCATTCTGACGAAAAACTAACTGCAGTACCTGAACTATAAAAAAAAAAGTTTATTTTGAAAGACTCCTTCGCCGATTTAGTATGTCTGTCTTTACCTTCAAAAAATTGCCTTTTGAACTTGACCACAACTTCATCCGAGAATTTTGGATCAATGTAAAGTGTTTCAACCAGTTCCATTGCATCTCTAATAACACTATACAACCCATAATCCGATCTCATGTTCTTCAATAAAGTCTCGCCATTTTCATTTAGTTTCAAAGCCCTCAGCAGATAAACAGTTTTCACCCGAAGTGTTTTGCTTACAAATATAAATCTAAACAAGGCATTATACCAAGTGACAAACAGCATAGCAATACATTTTCCAAAACCATCAATCTTGGAATCTAACGGGGATTCATAAACACCGACATAAACATCAATACGGTATTGCGAACGTGTCTATCCTTCTCCCCCAACGGGTTTTACTTAGAGGTTTTACATTTAAATCTTTTACTCAATTTGTTAATATACTCCATTTTTGGGTAGCTCCAAAAAAAGTTGTAATTCTTTTGAATATTGCTAAAAAGGTAAACAGCTAAGGTGCAGGAAAGTGCTGCATTACTGACAACAAGGTTCGATAAATGGCTCCCTCAAGAAGAAAAAAAGGCTTGTGAGTTAAGGTTAAGGACTCTTTTTTTTAATGATATTCCTTTTTTCAAAGCTCGTCTAACAAGCAAGCAGTCAATCTTTGCCCAAATGTGAAAGCGACCTGAATTAAAGAGAATTTAAGAAAATGTTTCTTTACCGTTTCTACTTTTTCTAAAACTGCATAAACAAACCGAACTTCAAGTGATATTTGTTCTGTACAACTTACGTCTGGAATGCATTCCAAAATTAAGGATAGTACAAAGCTTTTTGCAGTTTGCACAAGTTACACTTGGTAACTTTGCAGTAAAGAAGGCATCTAAACTTTTTTAATTTAACAGTGTCACATTTTGAAATGTGTTGAACAGGTTTTTACAATTTTTTATTGTCTCTATTGAAAACTTGTTCCACAACCTTGTCCTTAAGTACCAAGACGTTGTACAATAAAAAGAGAGAAGTGAAAATTAAAGTTTTTGTTTTCAAACAAAACTATGTAATGTATTTGTATACAATATATTTTTCAAAAAAGGTTATACCTTAAATAAAAATGGCGAACTAGACGTACTTGCACATGTATTTGGTTGTAAATTAAAGCGGTCTTAAACAGAAAAAGATTTAACCGCTTTATCAGGAATGTCTATTAAATCTTGAGGAAATTTTCCTCTGACGTCATCTGTTCCAAGCGTACAAATTGTTTCTGTTTGTTATGAATTATAAAAATGGTTAATTGTGCACTTAACAACTAGCATTAATAAAAAATATTTTATTAATAAAACCAACAGCTATTATAGCTTAAATAACGGCAATCAGTTATCTCTAAAAATTATTATTTTGTTTTTGTTAACTAACTTGAGAATATTAAATGCACTTTTACATCAAATCGTACCTGCAATTGATGCTGATTATCGTTCGGACCTTGTTCTTTCGACCTGAAAAAATTTAATCAATATCTCTGCTTGTTTTTATTCTTCTCCCTCCATATCTGATTTGCATTTACTATAAAAGAAACCTGAAAGTTTCTTTTTTTCCGCCATCATGATTCACAAACTTATTCTTTTAAAGAAATACCTAATTACTACTTTTTTCTGTAATTACTTTTAATTGAAGTGCAGAGTAAATTCATATAAATCAATAATTTATAATATATACTTGCCCCCTAAATTTAAACTTAAAAGCAACACGATTTAAATAAACAAATAACTCACAAACATATAAAACGCAAAAAATAACTAACTAGTCTTTGATTTAATTATTTTTTTCATTGCTGGGCAAAAATGAAAAACTAATTAGTCTAGGATAAAAAGATTGGCGCCCCTAATATGGTTCTTGTGCAGTCCCGGGGTTTATCCTTTACTACAAAAGTCATCAAAATAAAAAGTTTTCGATCTTATTAATAATTAAGCTGATGAAGTAATGTTTTCGATCTTATTACTGATTAATCAGATATAACCAGATTATAAAGACTTTTTCTCATTGCGTGGTCAAAAATATAAAGAGGAATATTAAAGCGCCTTGCATGCTAAATCTACACGAATAAAAAACGGCAGCGGCAGAACCAGCAGTGTTAAGCTCAGCAAATAATATTTAGTGAAAAACGATAATGATGATTTCGAGTTAATTTTTGTTAAAAATGTTAAAAAAGTAGAGTATAAAACACTTAAGAAGATAGGCAGCACACGTTGCTTTAATAGTAAAATAATTTGAAAGGTAAAAAGTTTCTGATAGATATTTTTACGGTTTGAACAATTGCTTGACTCCGTTTATTTGGTGAAAACAATAAGTTTTTTAAATTCAAAGCCTTTCATTCAATTTTTTTTTAACTATGACTTTATTGATACTGCCACAAGTCCTTTATCTTTCAAATAGCGTACATTGCAAAGACAGTAAACGTGTAACGTAAAATCTGAATGGAGAGATGATTTTAAGTTCCTATTTGAGTTGCGCAAAGCATGAATTACTTGTAAGAATTTTGGCCAATATCCAAACAATCATTAAGTACAAATATCTCAATTTTAAACTTTTTTTTAAATAAGAAGACTATGTCTCGCAAATTTTTTTTAAGTGCATTACAGATAGCTTATTCACACTTATACAAAATCGTAAAATTGCTACCTTAAGGTAAAATACATGTAGGACATTTACCTTGGGATATGCACATATTAGGATATGTACCTTCGAATATACAAATATTAAGATATTTTCCCAAGGGTGCATATCCTATTATGTAATATATCTTCAGTAAGGAATAGTTTTCTACACTCAATATAGAACATCTTTGCTTTAAGGTAAAAAATCGTACGACAAATCATTTTATTACAATTACATTTAATACAACTTTCTACCTTAAAAGGGTGAAAATTAAACCTTTCAGATACATCTCTCTGGAAGTTAACAAAATCTTTCCTTTCAGATAAATCAGGTCACTCTAACGAACATATCACTTTATTTAAAAATATCATCTCTGACAACATTTCATTGATTATTATTTTTAATAACTATTTTATAAACGTTGCAGTGTCATCTAGTAGCTCAAACTTTATACATTTGTCTTTATCTTCTTGCTGTATCGACCCAGTTGATGCAGATATTAAAAAGTGTATTGATAGTCCCAGTATAATAAACAAAAAGAATAAATTTAGTTTGTGTTCACTCATTTTCCAGTTCCATCATATCACGCCTGATGATATTACAAAAATTATAGGGTCTATAAATAATAGGAAAAAGACTTGTGGTGTTATAGCAACTTTTATGTTAAAATATTATATTGTTCTTTTTACGAACAATCTTGCAGATTGAATAAATAATGGCAAATACTAGTCACTTCTAAAAATGGCTGATGTTATATTATGTTTTAAAAAGAACGACCCAACTGATAAGTCGAACTACCGTCCAATTAGTATTTTACCAATCCTTTCTAAAGTTTTTAAAACTATTTTATATAAACAAATTATGATATTCATTAAGCCTAGATTTGATAAACTTTTGTACGGTTTACGAATATGTTGTAGTACATAACATGTTTTTTTTTTGTTACTTAATAAGTGGCATGATGTATGTATGTATTTCGTCATAAAGAATTATTTTACAAAATTAGACTTTTACAAAATGTATATACGCGGCTGGGGCAAGAAGAAAACAAAATCAGTCTTATCGCCAAGCCCCTTCAAAACAAGAATATAAATAACAAAATATTACAATGTAATATATGTATAAAATACATATATAAATGCAAATATAAAAAATGATTTTTACACATACATAATTTTATTTCTTTTCAAACTTTTATTTATTAAGATTTCGAATTTTAAAATAAATAAAAATAAGATAAAACATGAACATGAACATGAACAACAAAGAATGGTAAAAATTTAGATTAAAATCAAAAATAAATATGATCAAAAATAATGTAAATAACAAGTAAATAAAACGAGTGATTACTCCTATTTAAAAGTTTCAGAAGAAGTCAAGCTCGTTGTCAATTATCAAAAGTTTATTATTCTTTTTTTTTTAAATTGATCGAGGGAAGGAATTTTTTTAACTCATTATCCAATAATGTGTTCCATAACTTAGGTCCTCTAATTGCAATCGAGAACTTAGTAGCGGAATAATATGCTTTTGGTTGAATACAGTTGTTATTTGAAAATCTTGTTGGGTATAAATGATTTATTTTTTCAAAAAATGAGTTAAATAAAATGGGTGTCATTTTATGATCTACTTTGAACATAAATATAAGAATATGATATAAATTAGGTTGAAATACGTTGAGTATTTTAAATTTATTAAAAAGAAATTTAGTGTGCGAAAGGCGATCCACATTTAAAATAAATTTTACAGGATGTTTTTGTTTAATTAAAAGCATTTTAAATTTAGATACATTAATGGTGCACCAAGCAACGTTAGCGTAATTTAGATAGAAATGAAAGTAATTTAGATAGCAAAGAACACTCTCTTTTGACAAAAGAGTTATTAATAAAAAAGCTCAAAAGGTTTTAAAAGAACGTTGTTTATATCATGAAGACGATGGAAGAAAGTATAACAAATTATTCGATATAAACTATTTGCGTAGTTTTGCAAGCTCTTTGCTCATTGTTGCAAATAAAATACTAACATCTTTATTAGAATAAAATACATTAGTATCGTCGGCAAATAAAATTTAGTTTAAGATATTGGAAAATTTACTCATTTATATATATATAAATGAGATAAGTCGTTTATATAAATGAGAAACAAAAGCGGTACTAGAATTGATCCTTGGGTACTCCGTAGTTAATTGTTCATTAAATCTGTTTTTTAGCCATCATATAAAATGCGTTGAATTATGTTCTTCAAATAACTCTTAAACCAATCTAAGTTAGAATTTATGATACCATAATTTTTAAGTTTATATAGGAGAATATTATGATCTACGGTATCAAACGCTTTGCTTAGATCAATAAAGACACCTAAAGTAAATTTTTATTCATCAAAAGCTTTAAATATTTCTTGTAAAAGATTAATTATTGCATGATCGGTCGAATGACCGGATTTAAAACCAAATTGTTTATTGTAAAGAATACTATTTACATTTAAGAACTAATAAAGTCTATTATACAATACACTAGTGAACGGAAACTTTCGGCTTCGGCCGAAACCGAGACCGAAATTTTTGTTTCAACGATTTTTTTACTTTTCCTGTTTCGGCCGAAATTTCGGTTCGAACCGCAACCGAAATGAACCGAAACTTTTATAAGATTTTTTTTAAGTTTTAATTTAGAGTGGGATCATGACGGTTTCCTAATTGTAATCGTTTGTTAGTAAATCAATTTTTAATTATAACAATTGTAGAAATTTTAATTGAAATCACGTTACAAAATAGTTTTAAGTTACTATTCTCAAATCATTCTTAAAATAAATTAACATTTAATTAAAGCAACCCATACCAATAATTTCATCAAAAGTTTCTCAGTGCTAAATTTTACAATGGAAAATCATCGATACATAATCGATACTGGCTTGAGGAAGCATTTTACCGTGACAGCTAGTGATTTCAAATACGGAACTTGCAATATCTGATATTTAAAAATATGTCGTTGATCGCACAATCCAAAACTTCAATCACTTAGCGGGCTTTCATCACATTTAAGAAGTCGTTTACTCTAAAAAATCTCCTAACTCAAAAGCAATACTCACAACAACAGTCCTGAAAATATACCAACTTCAGATCAAGCTGAGCCTATTACAATAACAAAAAAAGAACAATACCCTTATTTGACACCAGAACAAAACAGCAGAGGGCTGAAATGTTGCAATTTGCAATGCCTGGTTAGGTTGACGATATCCCAAAAATTTATTCAAACTCCGAAGAAGGTCTGAAGTTTCATAGATTTATATTAGAAAATAACATTAAAAGCAAAGTTTTTTTTTTTTTTTTTTTTTTTTTTTTTTTTTTTTTTGGTGCCCCAAGAAGTCCTAACGGTCTTGTCACAGAACACCGCGGAAGTGCATTTAACCAGGAAGTTCACGCCTCCTTCCTTACCGTGACGCGAAAATTTGTCCAGAGCTCGTTTCGAACCTGGATCTCCTGCTTAAGTTTGATTTGGCAAAAGTAGCAAAGAGATTCCTTAGACCTTCACCAACGTCTACCGAAGTAAAAAGGTTGTTTTTAACTGCTGGAGACATTCTTTCAAATGAAAGAAACAGACTTTTGCCAGAAAACATGAAAAAAAATGTATTCCGCAGAGATAATATAATTCAATTATTACCTTTAATTATTGAAACGTCTTGACATATTATAGTTTTTATCAAACTATGATACATGGTGATTGCTTAGATATATGTAAAATAGTTTTTTTTTTGCTTTAATTTGGTGATCATAAAAGGTTCAGGAATTTTAAACATTCTTTTTCAAATTTCGGCCAAAATTTCGGTTTCGGTTTCGGCCGAAATTTCGGTTTCGGTTTCGGCTACGGCTTCACTGAACCGAAATTTCGTTACTTTCGGTTTCGGCTCAATTTCAGTTTCGGTCAATCCCTACATTACACGCTCCAAAATCTTGGAAAAACTATTTAGAACTGAAATTGGTCTGTAGTTGGAAACATTAGAAGGATCACCGGTTTTAAAAATCGGTGTAACCTTTAGACTTTTTTAGTTTTTCAGGAAAAACTCTATGTTTTAAAGATAAATTAAACATATGTAAAAGCGGTATTGTTATAAATTTTAGTGAATTAATAACGACATTATTGCTGGCATCACCAAAACCTGAACTTTTGTTAGATTTTAACATGGATACTGAATTCATTAATTCTTTCTTCGTAAGTTCATGATTAGGCATAATTGTATTATTTGATGCCAAGTATGATTTAAAGCTTATCTTAGATGGTTCAAATTTAGCGGCTAAACTTTTACCAACATTTACAAAAAAGTTATTAAGCCTTTCCGCTACCATAGATTTATCAACAACTAATTTATTTTTTTTTCTAAATTTCTGTCTTTTTTTTCTGTCTAAATTTTTCTTGCCAATTATTCCCTTAAAAATGCGCCATGTGTTTTGTGAAACTTTTTATTATTTGATCTGAATAGTAATTAGTTTTTGAACGTCTCAAAATTAACTCAAATAAACGCTTATAATTTTTATAGTAAGTTTTTTTAGAGTTCTTTTTTTAAGATATTTGCAATATAATCGGTGTTTTATTTTTGAAGATTTAACAATTCCCTCTGTTATCCAAGGGCTTAAAAGGCTTTTTTCTTTTAAAAATTTTTGTAAATTTGGGAAATGCTTTATTATAATATTTAAGATATTTAGCTAAAAAGATATCATCGGCTTCATCGGCATTTAAATTTAATAGTTTCGTCTCATTTTTCAAATGATATAACATCATGAAAAGTTTTAATGGAGGTATTGTTTATTAGTCGTTTTGTTACTTTCCTTTTGTGAGAATAAGACTTATTGCATTTATTTGAAATAATAAAAAAGTGGTCTGAAATATCCGTTTTAAATATTCCAGTTTTTATTTTTGATGTAAGAAATTCATTGGTAAAAATTTGATCTATTGATGTTACACTAGTCTTAGTTACACGCGTGGGTTTATTGATTAATGGTATGTAACCAGATTGAAAAAAAGACATTAAAAAAATTATTAAAATGCTTATTAACGTAACAGTCAAAAATGTTGAGGTTAATGTCTCCGATAAAATACACACTTTTATTAAAACTTGATTTTTTTTAGTTATTTTTTTAATGTTGTCTTTAAATGCATTAATTTTTCCTGAGGCGATCTATATAATACATGCACAATATTTCTTCAGGTTTTGCTAAAGATTTCCACGCATAATGATTCGCAGTCATTAGTGGTTGAGCTTATATTTTGCATAAATTTGTATGATAATGAGTTAATAATGAAATATACATAAACCCCCACCTTCCTTGCCCCAACCTCTTAATTGGTGTACCATATTGTAATTAGGTATTTTGAAATTTGAATCGCTTTTGATATTTTTATCATGACACCATGTTTCACTAAGACAAATAATGTTTAAACTAATTTTAATTTTATATAAAAATTGTTTCAATAATTCAAAATTTTTTTGAATACTCCTAATATTAATATGGAGAATTGAAAATGATTTATCGTCCATTCCTTCCGTGATATTTAAGTTATAATATAATGGGCTAATATGTTTAATTACTTCATCGTTATTATGAAAATTAAAATAAGGATCCGAATTTTGATTTAAAAGTGTTGAATTATTAATTTCAAACGTTTTAAACTCAAAATCGGATCTGTCAGTTTCGTCAGCCATTTTAAATAAGAGTAATTTGATTAAAAAGTAAAATAACATAATTCAAATATTTGATTTTTTAAATTTCTTTACAATTAATTTATCATATATAACAATACAATGATTGTATTAATATAATGATTGTGTTAATAATGGAGGCGTTGTTGGATCAATATTAATAGGCCTCTCAAAAGCATACGACTATATCTGGCATGACTTAAAAATTGCTAAATTAAACGCCTGTGGTTTTTCGAAAGAAATTCCTAATCGCTTGCTATCCTATATTTTCGTCTAAGACAAAGGGTAAAAATCTTCTGTCTCAAATTGGGTGGATATATTACCTGAAGTGCCTCAAGCGTCAATCCTTGGACCTATTTTGTTCAATATCTTTATAAAGGAATTATTTTTATTTATTAAAGATACAGAACGTTGTTATTTTGCTGATGATAACACTATTTATGCTTGTGATTATAGCTTTGATGAGGTTATTTTTTGTTTGCAAAAAGAAGCCACCAAAACCATCTACTGGTTTCAGTTAAACTCGATGGTTGCAAACCCAGATAAGTTCCAATTTCTTATAGTTGGTTTAAAAAGCACAAAAAATCTATCGCTAAAAATAGGTAATATACACACTAAAAAAAAAAGGTAGAAATTTCTATCTTAGGGTAGGATATGTGACATACCCTTAGTAAGGTATAATTTTTTACCTTTTAAGGTAGAAAATTATATTAAAAACAATTATTTGTCATTTTCTAACTTAAAGGTATAATTTTCTACCTTATAAGGTAAAAAATTATACCTTACTAAGGGTATATCACATATCCTACCTTAACTAAAAATTTCTACCTTTTTTTTTTAGTGTGTAAGGTAAAATTTCTTGGTACAACAATTAATAAAGATGTAAAGTTTGGGGAACACATTAAAAGTTATGCGGTAAAGCTGATTGTAAACAGATAGTCTTATCACGTATAAGAAATATTTTCTCCCGTGATAAATCTATTTTGCTGTTTAATGCTTTTATGTTGTCTAACTTTTCTTATTGTCCTTTAACTTGGATGTTTTGTTCAGAAAAAGATGACAAAAAATAAATAGAATTCATAAAAAAGCTCTCAGTGTAGTCTATAAAAGTATTGGTTTGTCTCTGGATGAATTATTAAATTTTGATAATATTCCAATATTCCATCTAAAAAACTTGAGATTTCTTATAACAAAAACTTTTAGTTTTTTTTATAAGAAAAGCCCTATTTTTTATAAATCTTGGATTTAGACTAAATCCAAGATTTATAAAAAATATTTTTACTGTAAAAAATCTTACGTATAAATTCCGTTGTAGAAAAAACTCATTTTACCTCCTAAATACCTCCTAAGGGCTCATATTTAAAGCTTTATGCTGTATGTTATATAGAGCCACCTCGTTCTGGAACACTCTAAGTAGTGAGATCATCCGCAAAAAGTCTTGAGTTGTTCAAAAAACATTTCTAAAACTGGTATGGTAATAATTGCGTTATTAATATAAATTAGTAGTTTTTAAAATTTTGTTTCATTTTTCACTGACTTAAAGTTTTTAAATTAAAAAAAAACAACCTTACAAAACATATATCACAATATCTACTCTGAATTACAAACTTCTAACTCGATTTTAGTGCGTAAATTTTTGATTACTTGCTTCATTATAGTCATGACTTTTTAATTCTAGGCCCATGATTGTTAATTGGCTACTTTTAATTGCAAGAAGGAGGGGGAGGGGAGCGGGAGTAGAAAATAACAGTAAATAATAGAGGCCGCATTATTTGATATTTTTTCTCCTCTTTCTTCTCTTTAACTTTTGTATCATTAAAAGAAGTGTTGATATTGTTTTGATATGTGTAATATAAATAATGTCTTATCTTAATTTATATGAAAATAATTCGGATATTTGTTATATTAAAAAGGGAATGAGAAAAGAACATGAAACGCACGCCAATTCTTCAATGCAAAATCATCTTTCAATGGCAATATCAAAATTGGACGCACTTGAAAGCAAAATTACGTTAACAGTGGATACACTTGAAAATAAAATTGCGTCAAACGTGAAATCACTTGAAAATAAAATTACGTTAACAGCGGATGCACTTGAAAAAAAAATTATGTCAAAAGTAGAATCACTTGAAACCAAAATTGAGTCGAAACCGGTTGCACTTGAAAATAAAATTACGTCAGCAGTGGATGCACTTAAAAATGAACTTATTTCAAAAGTGGATGCACAAAAAGATAAAATTATGTTACATGAGAAAAATTTGGAAACTATAATGGCGTTTCTTGCAGTTGAAACGGTAAGAAAATAAATTAAATAAAAACGAGTTTTAAAGTAAATAAAAATAAAAACAAAAAATTTACAAAAAAGTATATGTAATTATCAAATACTGACTAATTGCGTTCAGCCGTGAATGTTTTTTGCTCAGAGTTGAAAAGTAAAACTTATAATATTTAATATATAAAAAAATAAAAAATAAAAAAATAGAACATGCAACAAAATGAAATTAAAAGAAAAGATTGAAAACTTTTTTTTCTATAAATGAAAAAGTCTAGAGCATATAGTTATTATTTTTTTTATTTAAAAAAAAGTTTTCTTAGGCAATCAATTTAATCGTATAAAGTATCAAAAAACGTTTTAGGTCGGATAGAGTGGAGCTGGTTGAGCAATTTTTACTTAATACAACAGATCTCATGAACGGTCTTACATAATTTTTTTAATATTTGAAAAATAATTTAAGCTGCTAAAAATTTGTTAAGACAAAAGTATATTTTTTGATTTTTTTTTTTTTATATATTGCCTAAAGTTTGCGGATCTGTTCAACCCGGCCCAGCAGGGTAAGTTAAGCAATAGTGTGTGGTAACTTGCACAATCGACAAATAAATGAATATGTATGGTACGACACTTGAGTGAACCATCAAAAAAACTTTGAATAACAGTAAGCGTGTGTATTGATTAACTTTTTATTTTATACTCTTTAATGACGTAAGTAAAAAAAGTGAAAAACTTAAATCGTGAGAAAGTCTCAAAAAATGTAAAAACATATTTTTGTACAACTATCTTTAACTTTGAAGCCCCATTCAAACATCACTAATTTTAAAATTATATATAAATAATGTACCGCTCTATTATTTCTTATAAAACTTGTGATCTTTGTTTTCGATGGTTCAGTTTAATTTATTTTTCTCAAAGCTGCTCAACCTACCCCTCTTGGCAAGGTGACGCATTAGTCGTGTTTTAAAAAGGGCAGTAAACTTTATAAAAAACAGTTAATTTTATTCAAAAGTCTGAAGAATTAGTAAATTATTACCATTTAAGTGATAGTAGATAAAATAGTTATTAAGTTTACAAGAGAAAACTAGCATTAAATTTTTTTAACTTTTGGTCCTAAATTTTTTTAATTTTTGGTCCTAAATTTTTATAATTTTTGGTCCTAAATTTTTTTAATTTTTGGTCCTAAATTTTTTTAATTTTTGGTCCTAAATTTTTTTAATTTTTGGTCCTAAATTTTTTTAATTTTTGGTCCTAAATTTTTTTAATTTTTGGTCCTAAATTTTTTTAATTTTTGGTCCTAAATTTTTTTTTTAATTTTTGGTCCTAAAGTGCCCATATATCTTAACCAATAGCTTTTCAGCAATCTTTTGTTGCATATTTTGTTAAAATTTTAATTCCCTAACTTTCATCTTTTAGATGTTTTGCACGTGATGGGTAGTTTTTGAGATATTTTAAATGCCAAACTTGCCCTTACGCTCTACTAGACCCGCTCTACCCTCCTAATATTGGTTCTATCAAAGTAATTAAAAATTTAAAAAGCAAAGCTGTAAATTTGAGTGAAAAACTTAATAAGATTTAAATCTGAAAAAGAAAGTTTTTCTCTGATATTTGGGTGGTGTAAGTTGTTTTGGGAACGGAAAAACGACTAAAATATGCATAGTTATAAATGAAAAAATAATTTTATGTAAACTTTTTTATATACTCAGTAAATATTAAGTTTAGTGTTAAGGAAACTTTATATTTGGTTCAAAAAATGAAAATGAAAAAGTTTTTGTAAAGTTTTTTTTTTCTTTAGTATTTTTTTTAACCATATTTTTTAATTTTTTTGTGAGGTAACTTTGTTTTTATAAAAATTGTTAAGATTTCGGCTTTACAAAAACAAAACAAAAAAATCTAAAAATATCTTGTCTTGGATTTGGTTGTTTAAATAGAAAAGATACCAAAAAGTATAATTTTTTGGGAGAAAGGATTTACATTAAGAAAAACACACACAACTTATATTATTGATTTCGTTGTCATGACCCGTACTACACGGATTGTGGTAAGTTTGTTCCACACCCGACTATTTCCTATTTTTTTCCTAATTTAGTTTCTATACTTTAATTTATTTTAGTAAACAGCAAAAAACTAATCAATTAAAAGTTCGGTTTAAAAGTTTTACTTTTTTATTTTTTGTTAACTAAACAATTAATTTACTTATGACCTGTACTTATTTACTACAATATTTTTACGTAATAAAAGTAACATTTCTTTCTTTATTTATTTATTTACCCTGACGCCACTAATACTGGATTATACATAGTTTTTTTTTTTTTTTTACTCAAATGTTAAACTGTAAACTGTATCAAGTAATGGTACAAGATTGAAAAAAAGCAGTACAGCTCAAGTTGAACAAAACAGTATAGCGAGACTGTTCTGCTTTGTTCAATTTGAGACAGACGATGCTGAAACCACATTTCCAATAAACTATTCTATACATTAACAATTTTATTAGAAAGGAAACACTTGTTGCTGTTTAAATTACAATGGTGTTTGTACAGTTTAAAGTTATGACCACGATTACCCAAGTAAGAATTAAGAATAAAAACATTTAATACGTTAGAGTCCAATTTACCAATAAGAACTTTGTAGCATAAAACTAAATCTTTAAACATTCGTCAATATTCTAACGTATTGAGCTTTGATATGGCTAGACGCTTATCATAGCAAACTGAGCACAAACCAGCAATTTTTTTAGTAAAGAAACGCTGTACCTTTTTTAATTCTATTCATTAGCCATTGTAAGGTGACCATACAGAAGAACAATAATCAAGCATAGATCGTACATAAGTACAATAGGCTTTAACCATCTGCAATCTATCTCGTGAATAAAAAGATTTTAGAATAAGATAAGATATAGATAAGGCCCTTGACATAGCTTTATGTACGATAAGATTGATATGTTGATTAAATTTAAGATTCCTATCAATGATAACTCCAAGATCACTTATACAGTTAACATGAGCAAGTTCATGGTTATTTATGGTATAAACGCGATGAGTTATGTTTTGACTTTAGTTGCAATTGTACAAACAAAGGATTTTTCAGTTGCTATTTGGAGTTGCCAAGTACAACTCCATTGGTACAAACAATTAACAGCTGCGTGAAGATTTGACTGGGGGCCACGTACATCGTAGACCGAATATAATTTAACATCATCACCAAAAAGTTAAGGTTTGACATCAAACTCTTAATTAATGTGGCTCAAATTATTAATAAACAATAAGAAAAGAGTAGGCCCTAGAACGCTTCCCTGTGGGACACCGCTTATTAAAGACATAGTGCGGGAAGTACCATTTTATAAATTTACCACCTATGATCTCATGTGCAGAAAATTAGTTAGCCAATTCAAAAGTATGCCAACTATTCTGTTGGGGGGTTTTTTCATTAGTAACTTGGGATGTAAAACTAAATCAAATGCTTTCTTAAACTCAAAATATACAATATCTGCAGGAATGTGGTGCTGAAGATTTAAAGTCCAGTCATGAAGACTTTCTAGAATATTAGTACAGGTACTACGTTTACGAATAAAACCATGCTGCTCGTTTGTAATTAAGTTATTGAGTAAGAAAAAATTTATTGTTTTGGTATTAATAATTCTTTCCATTACACGACAACAAGTAGATGTCAATGAGATTGGTCTATAATTACCTGAGTCAACTGTTGGTCCCTTTTTGTGAATTGAAATTGCGCTTGCTACTTCCAGTTTAACGGTAAAGCACCATTTTTAAATGAGGTATCAAATAAATGGCTTAAAGGAATCAATAAAATATTGGGACAAATCTTTAGGTAAACATTGGGAATACCATCTAGACTAGTAGTAGTGGTGAGTTTAAATGTTTTCAGTGCTTTTTTGACTGTAGAATGAGAAAAGTTATTAGACGACAGACAAGCTGAATGTATATTAACACGAGCCATAAACTTTAATGATATGCCATTATCGACCACTTGCAAAAAAATAAAAAGTACAAGATATTTCTTCTTTGTTTTGACAAAGGATGTTATCAGATCAACGGATCACCTTGAGTTTACTACAGGTTTTGAGTTTTCCATTAACAAAATTAAAGAAACTATAAAGGTTGTCTTTGCGTTTCATCTTAAGTTCTTTTGCTTCAGGATGCTTTTTAACGGAATCCAAACATTGTGCGGCAATTGATTTATAAGATGCTTTTTGATTAGGTTTACCTGCTATATTTGATCTTTTCCATGCAATTGCTTTGTTGTTTATCAATCTTTTAACACAATGAGGAAAGTGTATTTTATTTGATGATTTATGCTCTTCACTGACTTGCACTTTAAGTACATGTTGTATAATAATATTGTTTAGTATAGTAGAAAAAGTGTGCAATATTAACAAGCTTCAATATTAAGATATGTTTGAAAGATAATACTTCAATCTAACGATATTAGATACTTATTGATAGCTTACTAATCTGAATTTTTCTAAGAGTAGAACTGTTAAACTGGAATTTCATCTTAATTATACATGCAGCTCAAATTAGAAGCAAATATGATTACATTGTGATCACTAGTACCAATAGGTGGTTCAATATAGAGATCAATAATAAATGAGGAGGAAGAATTAAAAATAAGATCTAAGATGCTATTTTCGAGAGTTAGTTAATTAGCATGCTGTGTGAGACTATATCTGTTTATAAAATGTAGGAATGAGTTATGTATAACCTTATTTGGACCATGATAGTCGTGCCAATCTATATCAGATAAGTTAAAATCTCCTTGTTTAGCCACATTTTTTCAATGGAGCACAATAAGTTTAACATTTTACACTACTTTCCGTATAATCATATATTTATCGTCTTTCTCAAAACCCCAACTGCAATAATAACGAATAATTCGGAACGGCTGACCATTAAGGTTTAAATCAGCACAGACAATTTCTAACTCATGAAGCTCTGGTAGTACATAAACTTTTGTAAAACTGCGATAAAATATTGCTACTCCGCGATCTTTACTATTTCTGTCACAGCGAAGACCACTGTAAATCCTAGAACATAATAGACCCTCAGGTAAATTTTTATTTAATCAAGTTTCAATAACAAATATCAAGATTGTGTAAATAGACAAAGTGTTGCAATTCAGCAATTTTATTACCTAGACTGCGAATGTTAGTAAATGTCCATTTCCCACAGTAATTGGTTTTTGGATGATTAAGTAGCTCTTAGTTTTTTAAATTTATTAGTTGCTAGTCGTTGTTCTTCTCAATCAGCTTGTTCAAATTTTTAAAGAGTAGATTTTTTGGAAAAATCAGTTGATCTGGTTGACTTGATATGAATTGATATCTTTTAATGAGTTTTACAACGCGTTCATTTTTAATTCATTAATAGTATTGTAAATCTTTATTCAATTTAGCACGTTCTTCTCTTAAAGCTTTTATTTTAAGTCTTACAGTCTCTGTCATGTCTGCATTAAAAATATGTTATTAGTTTCTGATGAATTTCGTTGAGTTTTGCCTGTTTTTATTACAAAATTTCATTCTTCTTTATTAGTTAGAATAATAATTACTGGTGCTAGCTGGTCTGATTTTGTACTTGGTTTGAAAATACGTTGGATAGTTGCTTTGAAATTAATCTGATTAAATGTATTTTGTACCATAAAACATGTTAGACGGTTGCGTGACATTTCCTTATGTGTTTTTAGAAACTTAGGCTATAATAATACTATAACCCTCTCAATAAGATTCATTTAAAAAGCAAGTTTGTACATTTTTTGGACAAACGGGCCCAAGAGATCTAGTTATTTATGTTAAAAATTAATTTAAAAAGCAAATTCGGACATATTTGGAAAAACGGAACAAGGAGATCAAGTTATTTCTAATAACTTAGCTTTATCTGTTTAATATTTTTTACAAGAGCTTTTCTGCAGAAAAAACTCTTAACAAACTCATTTAAATAAGCTGTTTTTACTTCTGAGTAAGGCAAATGCATTAATAAAAACCCGTTATTTGTTCCAAAAATCGATACTTAATGCAAATGAAACCGTTTAGATTGTAATAAGGTGTAAAAATATAAATGGTTTCCATTCACATGTAAAAATAAGAAAAATATAAAAAACAAAGCAAAAATGGGTAATATATCCATTAGAAATATTGTTTCATTATTACATAGCTTTAAGTAAATGATATAAAAATTATTAAACTTCGCTTGAGCTTTTTGAATACAATCAACATTCAGTACATTTCTTAAATTCTGCTACGTAGGAACTTTTTTATGTACTCTATGTATTTATTTGAAAACTAAAAAATGTGACTAAACAGGGAACCAATAAAAATTTTACTTTGCAAGGTTGTTTTTCTTTTGTGAAAGTTTCAAGTTTTATTGTTGCAAGTTTGGATTAACAACTCTTTTTAAAAAGAAAAAGCTACAAATAAATGATCAAAATAAGATTAACCTTTGTTTTTATTTGAAAACTGAACCTATAGCCTTTAATAAATGATTTTATGTAGTCAGTTTCAGTAATAAAACTATCCAATAATCATTTTTAACTAAAGGCAACAACCTAAAAGTTAACCATCTATCAACACAAAACAACACAACAATATTGTCACAAAATTAACAAATAACAAAAAATGTGTTAATTTTGTAATATTAATATTGTTGGAATCCCTTATATAATAAATATACGCGTACAAATAAGAAAAAACTTATAAAATTTACAGAAATACCTGGGATTCTGGAAATATCCGGGAAAAAATAATCCCTAAATTTAAGAACATTTACAAATACAAAATTTGTGAAGTTATCATTCAATAACCTTTTTATGCATGTTTATCAAACTTAAAAAACAAATTATCAAATGATTTGGTTCTGGAACATGCTAGTCAGAATTGCTTGTATGAAAACTAAGACATTTTATGATTATTAGCAACTTTTTTAAATGTTTGACCTTGACATTTTTTATTGTCATTGATTATTGTGAACAAAAGTGTCTTATTTAAATATTTTGTATGAACAATTAATAATTTCTTATTTAAATATATATATATATATATATATATATATATATATATATATATATATATATATATATATATATATATATATATATATATATATATATATATATATTATACAATTAACTTATTATACTCACTAATACTTGAGAGATAATACATTAATTGATTGAACTGAACGAAATATTTGTGGCGATATTTTGCAGCCGTTTTTTAAAACGCCTTGAGAGGCTAACTACGTATTTTTAAAAAACGCAATTAAAAACTTACTTGTTGTACCAAAAGATGAAGGTAAAGCTGTTCAAAAAAAATGCAATGGTTATCGCAATACCACACTTTTGCTGTAAACTAAAAAAAAAATTTTAAATTTAAAACAATAACAAAATTTTAAATATAAGAACTCTTAAAAAAAAAAAAAATTGAACAAATTATAATGCCTGTTTGTTCAGCATATACTGCTAGCATTGAACGGTGAAATGTAATCCTATGTCAAAAAATCCCTTATATTACTTTTAAATACATTAATGAAGATTTGCAATAAATAAGTCAATACAAAACTAATAATATAAAAGTTCAAAAAACAATCATATATTTGCAACAAGTGAAGAGACTTGGAAATATTAAAACTTCTTCAACAATTTTAATTTATTTTTTATATCTAATTTTCAATTTGACGAAAGTTACTAAAACTTATGTATAACACAGTATATAAAATAAATACCTTTATAAAAAAAATAAAAGCAATAACTTTAAGTTAAACATATTTAATGAAAGAAAATAGAAACTTTAAAATGTTTAAATTAGGAGAGCTATTATTAAAAAGGAAGCCTGTGTTTTACCAAAATATATTTATAAACAAAACCGTAATTTATTAACAAAAGAGGAAAAAGTATATATCTTTTGAATATTTTTTTTTATTGACAAAATGCAAACTGATAACGAAAAGGAAGAGTATATATTTTTTCTACAAAACGTACTTAAAAAGCAACTGTATATAAATGTTAAATGAAGTATATATCTTTTCAATAAAGTTTACTTAAAATTATAAATATTAAAAAAAGTATAGATATTAAAAATGCTATATATCTATCCAACATTTCTTTTAAACACATTCTTTAAACAATATATTTGGAAACATTTTATAAATGCACTAATTACAAAAAGATTTAATTTATGTTTTTCATCAAGAAAGAACGCAACTCTACTGGCAAGGACAAAATACTTGCTCTCAACAAAGCTAATGATAAATAACAAACAATAATGTTCAAATAAGAAAAACCTGCCATCCTAAAAACAAAGATATTATTTGAAAATAAAAAAAAAACATAATGTTGAATCTGAATATTATTTGATAATAATATTGAGATTCAACATCAACAATTAATAGCAGATTCATGAATGTCCTATTAATTATTAATTATTAATTCCCATAAATGGCACAATAATTAATTATTAATTCCCATAAATGGCACAACTCTATTGTTGTTTAGCCAATGTTGTGTTTAGACCATAATAGAAATAATGATTTGGTCTGTTGAATGGTTGACTTTAAAGTATCTTACCACAGGTGTTTGGACCAACCAACCTTAGATACTTGTATACAAGTTTGATTTTGTTCCATTCAATAAGGGTCCCATTCATTAAGGTTATGCCCATACATTGATATTAGATTGTTTTTCTAAATTACTATCCTTCTGCTAGATTTTTCTATAACACTTACTCATAACTTAAACGGTTTGATTATCCAGAGCTAAACAAAAATACATATCTGACCATAACACTTTTTGTACTTTCTTTAACAGTTTTTTCCCCTGCTTTCTTGAGGTGACATAGCTAAAACATATAGAAAACTCGAGTGAAAAGTGCATTTTTGAATGAGACAAAATTGTTTAACAAAAAATACAAGACTGTGAAAAACTCTAAAGAATGTGAATGGCTATCCATCACTAAGATAATTCTCAATTTATAAGTAGGAATTTACTTTTTACACCATTTTCTAGTAAAATGTGAGAGCAGTTTAAATAGGTTTATAAAGAAAACAAGGAACTTAAATACCATTCTATCAAACAGACAAACTTTAAAATAGAAATTATAAATAAAAATTACCAATTTACTGTATTCACTGTTGTCTTTTAATCTGGTTTCAAGTTCATAAAGTTCATCAAGGGACTCAATCTTTTTGAAAACGGTTACTAAACGTAACCATTTTTCATTTTCTGACATTTTATTGTCACATTTGCAACAGTTTTTCTCAAGAAGTAATTGAAGTACTAGTTTTTGGAATTCTAAAAAAAATCACCTTTTCAAGTTTAATAAAATATTGAATATAAAACTAGAATATATTAAATTATATAAACAGACTTTTTGGCAAAGAAATAAAATGTTACAGTATAATTTTTTTTCTTAATTTTAAAACTTATTTTGAAGTTTGACATTTTAATTACTTTAAAATGTTTAATTATAAAAGATTTAATTTGTATTTTATAATCTTTATTTAAATTTTTCAGTTGAATTGTTAATAAATGTTTTATATATAAAGATTTAAACAATTATCAACTAAAGTATAAGTAAACCAAAATGAATTTTGGTTTCTGTTTATTCATTTTAGATTTTAGATTTGCTGCTTATTTAAGTATTTTTTTACAAATAGAAAAAGTTTTATGATTGTCAAACATTTAATTTTTCACCTATTACTTCAACTTCAAGTTCAATTTTTAGTTGAAGACGCCATTAGTTTAATGTTCCATTAGTAATTATTACTATACTAATAGTTTCGATTCTATAAATCTATAAAATAGATGTTAGCTCAACTTAGCACAAGATATTTTTTGGTAAAATATGTAGTTTCAAAGTAAAGGTCATGAGAATTTATATTGAGTATAGATTGCCATGGAACGGGTCGTTGAATTTTATTATAACTTTTAGTCTTAGAATAACTAGATGTACGTTTTAATGGATAATGAGATGCACCAGATAAACAAGGCCGAGGTTAATAAGAATCTGGAGATTCTGAATGATGATGATGAACAGGTGAATACTGTATTGGTAAAGGAGGTGGATGTGAAATTATACATGCCCTTTCCTTTTTAGCTTTCTCTATCACTTCCATTATTTAAAATGTTGGTTTGCTAGGAACACTTTTACCTAAACACAGAATAATGAAAAAAATTAAAATAATAAGCAAGTTTGTTTACAGTTTAAATTATGGTCAAGCATATATACATGAAATTGTAATGTAAATTAAGGTATGGTTATTTTATAAAAGAAAACAACAGAAAACAGACAATAATTACTTTTTTGACAAAAATGATAAAAAAAAGTTGCCACAACTGAAATATAGCTTTAGAAAAGTCAAATTCTTCAAATTTCTTTTTTTTTACATCGCTTTCTGAAGAACTTGTATGCATAAGAAATTTATGGCACACACTCTCCTCACCTATATCAAATCACAAAAATAGAAAACAATATATTTGTGAACTTACGCATTTAATCCAATGTTCTGATTGAAAAATATTATTTCATTACTGACCTTCAATAACAACTTCTTTTAAATCATACTTTTTCCAGGTATCTTTATTTGGGTTAATTGACTTTTTATTTTTAACATTAACTCCATTTGGCCACCATAGCAACATTAGTTCTTTATCAATCCATCTCTTTGGCACAACTGTCTTTTGTTCTGCAAAAACACCATTTACATTTTCCAAAAATACACACATCACATTTTTGTCAATTGCCATTTTTAAATTGCGTTTTTGAGTCATTTTTACTAAAATGAATAAAACAAAATATCATTATAGCTGATTCCCTTCATGACATTACCCATTGCATATTCCAATAAATGACAAGTACACAAAAAAAGATTTTACAAATTAAGTTTAAATAAAGATTATTCATTTATGAAAGATGTCCATGACTTTACTGTTATTAAAAATTCAAATGTTATGCTTTTTATAAAATATTCGTCTTAAAAGAAATATACAAAAAGCAAAAAAAAAAGTTATACACAAACATACAAATATTAGTAATACTTGTACATTTATATACTTATAAAGTATACATGTATATGTATAAATGTTATACAGAATATTTAGATATATGTATATAAAAAGAATTATTTAATTTAACAAACAATAAAAAATTAAAATGATGAAACACATATTTAAAGAAATAACAAGACACATTTTTATTTCAATGAATTGGATGTACAGCTAAAAAGTTACCTAAACTAATTAATTTTAAATTAATTAATTTTAAAATGTCAAAAACAAAAACTAAAACATATATTTAAAACTTATGTTAAAACAAGATTATGTAATAAAGGCATTATGACAAAACCTTCTTTGTGTGGAAGACAAAGTGCTTTTCTTAAAAAAGAACACTTTTCAACATTTTTTCTTCTTGAAATATTGTCAAAGTTTTTAATATAAACAATTTAAAAAGCTTGTAGTCACATGGTTCGACAAAAAGGCTTTGAAAATGTTGTTTCTTAATAATGTCACACTCATACGTATCATATACATTGACCTTCTTTATTTTCGCAAAATTATCAGACTGCAGTAGATACCAAGAATCTTTATCGCTGTTTGAAATTTTTGCTACAATATGCTTTTGGGTTATCCCACTCATTGCTAAACTTTCTAACTCTTGTGTACGCTTGAAAATCTGCGATAAAGGACTTTGAGCCTTTTTTACAAATTTTTTTACTACTTTTAAGTAGTTATCAGATGGAAAGCTGGAAATATTGTCCAAAGAAGTAGAGAATTTTTTGCTATCTTCCCAAAGATGTGTTAGGCAGTGATCATTATAAACGGTAAATGTAGGACCAAACAAATCAACGCAAGTAGAAACAAAATACTGTAAAAGATCTTTTGCATAACCAGAAAAGTTGTTGCGGATTTCAAAACAATCATCAAGAAATATTCGCATTGCAAGAGAAAAAGTAAGAAAATTCTTATAGCTTTCAGAGGGAAGTATATCTTTCAACGCTAAACAACCAGTGCACAACAGAAATTGTCAATACTCTGTTACTTTCCATTTTCTTAAATCTCCTAAGCTACGTGGTTGTCTTACAAAATCAGAAGGCATTTTCCCACTCTATTCTTCGAGCTTTGTGGATATTTGCCTCAGTTGTGCTGGACACAATTTCCGGTTTCGCGGACCTTCCTTGTATGCTAACAAAATTCGTTTAGTAACACCTAGACAGGCAAGATGCATGTAGTCTAATGGAAACTATGTAACACATTTAATTCCTTTGTCAGCTAGTATTGATCTTTCAATTTGATGAGTACCAATATACACTTCATTTTTGAATGAATCATCATCTCTCGAAATATAATCAACATCATAAAAGAGCATTCTAAAATGTTCGTAAATCCTTTAACTTCACAGCGCTCGCAACCGTGGTAACTGCTATGAGATTTAATACCTTTTAAGAACTGCCTTGCAGGGGCATCACACACAAACGCAAAAATTTTATATCGAGCACTTTGCCATTGTACTGAAAACCACTTGCCAATAATAACTCATACTCATTCAGAAAATTGTATAAAAAATCATCACGATTATTTGGCTTGTTATCACCAACAAATATTGCTACAATAAAAGGTGTCAGTTTATCAAACATACATAATATAGGCCAAACCTGTGTATTTGATGACTTGAACAAGGGAAGTTCATCTACATTGACAACTAGAGAAATTGTATTCGACTCAAATCTATAATGCTGGTTGACTGCTAAAGTTCTTGATATGCCGTTTGAAATACCAAATACCAACATATTCACCTCAATAGTTTAACTCACTTGGGACATTCCTAGGAGTATTCAAAATTGTCCTTGTGCAATTTGGTAAATCAACATAATAACCATACTGGTTCAAAATGGTTAACAGTTTATCACTTGTATTTCTAGTACTTCTGTGTTTTAAAATCCATTTGACAATCTCTGTAACAAGTATTCCATCATTTAGATCTTCATTATCATCACTCATAAGAACCTCGGAGTCTAAATCAGAACTCTCAGTTTCAGAAGTATCTTTATGATCAGACACACAAAAAAAGTCGTTATGGTTCTCATTTTCAATGTTTTTCAATGTTTCATTAATATTGGATTTGATATGCAATGAGTTGTCAATTTCTTCGTTTACAAGTAGATTGTTTAAGGCTCAAGTATTGATTTTCCCTCAAGTATTGATTTTTCGCTTGTTTATTCATTTTTATTATTCTGATATAAACCTACATTTTAGTAGTTTTGACAATAACAAGATGATAATAAAAACTGAACATAATAAAAAAATAAAAAATAAGGAAACGTAAATTTTTAATAAAAAAAAGGTAACTACATTTATTTAAAGTAAGTTTTTTGCTTGCTAGCTTATTAATCTCATACAGTTAAATGTTTCTATCATAATTAAAATCATACAGCTAAACATTTTTATAATAATTAAAATCATACAGTTAAATTTTTGTATAATAACTAAATCATACAGTTGAATGTTTGTATCATAATTAAAATCATACAGTTAAAAGTTTAATGAAATAGTAATCATTAACAGTATTAATTGCGCTGAAAATATTTTCTGGAATGACAGTAAAAATTCTTGCTTGTGTTTATTAACTTATAAACTATGGTTATAAAGGATAAAATAAAAACTAGCTTACAATAAAATCTAAAAATAAAGATGAGGTATTTCAGGTTTTCCAAGAATGAAATGTTAAGGTTAAACTTTAGTTAGGAAAATACTTTTAATAGTTTTTTTTTTTCAGCTCAATAACTATGTTAAATAGATTATCTTAACAAATAAATACTAAAAATGCGAAAATATAAGATGATTACAAGCATAGTATATACTATAAATATACAAGAAGAAACTAAACAATAATAAATAAAACTGTGTAACATTTGCTTGCATTCTCTTCTTTATTTATACCAATGGAGAGACCTTTCCAATATTTGCAATCTGAATGTTTATTTGAGCTTTTGTTGAAGATTCTATATGCTTTCTACAAATTAAAACTTTAAAATAAATTTTATTCTACTAACTTTATAGTTTGATTTCTTTTTAACACTCAATGCATAGCAGATGCTCGGTGAAGATATATGAAAAATAATCTTCATGTTTCTTATTAAACAATATGCTTACGTTGTTTGTCAAAATAGAAGTATTGCAAGTAGTTTTTTGAAATTGATTTTCCACAGCTAACTTGATTTTAAGATATTATACTATATTGCTCAAAGTGAGTAACTATCAGACTCAAAATGGCATCATAGCAGATTTAATTGGATGAGCATTAGGCTCCTGCCATTTTGATAGTTTGTATTTTCCTTGCATCTAAAGTAAAATACTAAACATATTACTCACATTTATTTTAAAAAATCTAAACTTAGCTATAAATTAGGATTCAACTTAAGGAATATAAAATAGTAGTTCAACTCTTTAAAATTTAAAAATGAGATTAAAAGAAGAAAATTGTAATAATGAATACCCTAATACAAATGTTACATTATTGTTTGAACATTTCAAATAATTGGATACAAAATTTTATGGTTGAAATTCAAAAAATTAAAATTTGAACAAATTTAATGATATCGAGCTAAGTATTTATAATTTATTTGAAAACTAGTAGATTCAGAAATAGTTGTAGCATAATAATTTAAGAATAAAAAATTGTTCAATATCATAATAAAACATTCTATAACATAAAAAAAACCTGTTCTATAATTTATAGAACAGAATTTGACAACAATAAAAAATCAAATCAAACCTTTATAAACGACATTTCACTACGTTTTATTAAATTTATTACCTTTTATTATTATCAGCAATTCAAACTTTTTACTACTTGTACGCTGTTTATTTAAAAATATTTTTTCAAAAATCCTCGATTGTCTTTTAAGAGGCAATTCAAACCTATAAACTTGGTTAATTACCTTCGAACTAAACTTATTTCATATTTTCTCTTACGCGATCTTTATGTAGAAAAATAAGCAAAAATTTTTTTATAGTTAGCGGAACAAGGTTGTTCTGCTAACTATAAAAAGATTTAGAAGGTATTAACGTACGTTAATATTTCTTTGTTTTTTTACGTAGTCTTTTCGTTAGCTCAACATTAGAATGTTACGTTAATAATTCTTTGTTTTTTTAACGTTGTGTCAACGTTAGAATATTACGTTAAAAAGATTACGTTTACAAAACGTTAGATTAACGTTAAGTAACGTAAAACGCAATTTTAACATAAATACAACGTAAATACAACGTTGTGTGCCGGCTGCGATTCAAGATGAGTAAACACATCTACAATTAAACTCATTGGTTTTACTACTGGTATGCCATTAAGATCAAAAATTAGTAAAAAAATTTAAAATAATTTTATTATTTTAAAGAACTTTTAAAAGAAAGTATCCGTAATGATTTGATTTAAATAATATTTAAGTCCACATCTTTTTACGAGTTATTATAGATATATAAGTATATATAATCTACAAAATAGTATAATAATAATAATAATAATATATATATATATATATATATATATATATATATATATATATATATATATACTATATATATATATATATATATATATATATATATATATATATATATATATATATATATGTATATATATATATATATGTGTATATATATATATATATATATATATATATATATATATATATATATATAAATATATATATATATATATATATATAAATATATATATATATACATATATATGTATATATATATATATATATATATATATATATATATATATATATATATATATATATATATATATATATATATATATATATATATATATAATGTTTATGAAATAAACTTGATTTATCTAGTTTATAAAACAACATATATGAGTATCAATTATTTTTAATAATTGATACTCATATATGTTCTTTTATAAATTTAAATATTTAAAGAATGCAGACTACAACGCACAACATTGTTATTAAGTCAGTATGTAAGTTAGTATATTTTTATCTAAAGTTATAATAAATATATAAACTTTTAAGGACAAATTTAAAAGTTTGTAATAAATGTATATTCAAATACCTTTAAAAAGAAGCATTACAAGACAATATTTTGAAAAAGACTAAATAACAAAAGAAAACCAAAATTAAATTGCAAAGTACTAATAAAAAAACTCCTATATTAGTCATTTTAGTTCTAACTTCTTCTATAAAAAGAAAACAAAACAATAAAAATTATAAAAATAAAAATAACCAACAACAAACAAATATTTAAATTTTTATTGTGAGACTAAAAAATGAATAACATTAATTTTCTTTGATTACTGAGAAAAATATATTTATTAGCTCTAATTTGCTTGCAAACCTTCCTTGCAAGAACGCATTGAATAAAGAAGCGCAATAAGAAAAACCTTGAAACTACTTTAAAGTTACATAAGACGACAATAAAAATCAAATGAGAGCAATAATATTTAGATTTATTTATATCAATATTATGTTCACTTGCCACTGCTATCGTAATTGTATGGATTTTGCTAACCAAAACTACACTTATTTTTTTTAATGTAGCTGAAACTTCTGCCGTTAGGCAAATAAGCGCCTAGCTGTATTTTCATCATTTGTTTTGTCAAGCCCTGGTTTCAGTTAATATTTAATCAAACGCTGTTCTCTAAATTCTTTCTAAATTCGAGCTTTATAGTTGCAATAATTTCTTTATTTCTTGATTGGAAGTTTATAGCCCAAGTGTAAAATGCATTCAATCATTCAATTCCACCTATGTAGCACAGATAAACCAAATTGTTCTCTGAACCATTTGCTCAATATTATTAAATTGCGTTGGTTGCACCACATATAAAATGTTTTTAGATGGAAGAAGTTTCTGCCAGACATTACATACTTTGTCATCTACCATACAAAAAATAAAGTATGAAAAGCTTTTTTTTTTTTTTTCGATTAGGAATAATCTTAACTATACTTTATATTTGCTTATCTATTTTATTCTATTCTGCATTTGATTTGATTTTTTTTATAAAATCAATTTTGTGAGGTGTACAATATCATGTGGATGCAGGGCGTGAATTTGATCAAACAATTTTTCTACCAGAAACAAGTCAAAGATGGTCAATATATTGTTAGAAAAACAACTGAACCACTGACTTTGAAAACATAAAACTTCTGTTTATATGAACTAATGCCTGAAAAGCCATCAAACCATAGTTTAAATTTATTTAAATAATTGTCTATTTCTTTCTTCTAAAAAGTCCTAAAAACAGGCTCTACAGCTACATGTAATCTCGATAAAGGTGCTCTTGGCCAATTGATCTGCTATAAAGTTGCACTCTTCTCTTATTAATTTTTAGGTAGTTTTTTAGAGGTTTTTTAGCAGTTTTTTTTTAATTTGAGTAAATTTTTAGTTTTAGTAGCTCTTGATTTCATTTACAGTAGGCCCTGGTTTAAAAAACTAAATTACGGATAAACTGTATTTCGATGACTTGCATCCTTTACATAACATATTTTTTACTTTTAATAACTGGCCCGTTAGGCTTGTAATTTTCCATAAAATTGTGGTAGTTACAAATCAACTCATTGATGAACCAGTAATATTAGGCAACGTGGATAAGCAATCAAATTTTGAATTCATAAATTGCCTAATTTTTGTTAAAGGCTCTATTACTCAGTTTTTAGAACCTGTATTTACTGCAGTGGAATCACATGTTACAACGGAAACTTTGTTTAATAAATTATATTCTGAAATAAATCATGTAACATTTTATAAACAAAAAGTGCTGCCTTTCTCTAAGTTTTTCAAAGAAAGTTTTTTTAAAAGATATAACCCAAGATTTAGAAAATAATGTGGTTTGACTACGTCCTTACCATCAAAATGTAAGCACCACATTTCTTCAAAAGAGTCGATAAAAGACAGAATCAAACTTAATCCTGAACGAGTGTTGCTGATGCATTTTGGACTGCGGATGCGAAAATCGGTTTTCTACCCACCGCATGAGTACAGCTTTAAACAATTGACTATAATTTGTTTCAAGTACTTTTAAGTGGCAGGTCTCGCAGATGTATTGTAATAGGCTCTGTCCCAATACTGTACTGACCTTTGCACCCAGTTAATAAAAGAGTTTATCTTTCAAACTTTTAAATGTAGCTTTTTTGAGCAATAGATCAAAGAATTTATCCTACACGTTTTTGTATTTAATCTGGTTTTTTTTTGCACAAATCTGGTCGTTCTTTGCATTTAATCTGACGGTTTTTTGCATTTAATCTGACGGTTTCTTGCATTCAATCTGGCGGTTTTTCTTTATCATGATAAATATTTTTGCTTTTTTTACTTCATTTAATTTAACTTCTTTATATGCAATACTCTAAAATGCTAAATTAAGAAATACAATACAAACTCTTAAATGTTGAAGTAAGAAATTTGATTATTAATTTTGTTATTAACGAAGGTTCATATAATAAGAAATCACGGGAACAGTCTCCAAAGAACGACCCTAAAATAACTTGTGTTGTCACCAAGAAGTCGTAACATAACCATAATATTATCATTAAATTGATTAAATATAGTCCACAGTGAAGCAATATTTGACGTGGGGGTGACAGCAGATATTTTAAAGGATTCTTAAATACACTTATAGTTATTTTGTGGGAAAAGTTAACAGAGAATAAAAGTTGTAACTTTTAAAAAGTTGTTTTTTTGAACTTGTTATGTTTTCATTTATATATATATATATATATATATGTTTTTTACAAAAATATTATGTCTTTCTCATAAGCCTTTATTAATTAAACACAGTGTATAATGATTTATGTATGATATGTGATTTTTTACTAATTAATTATTATTTATTATTATTGTTACTATTTTTAGTATTATTATTACTCAATGTTATTGGATTATACTATTTGTTACACTATTTGAAAAATAAATTTAGATATTTATCTAAATTTATTTTTCACTGGAATAGCAAAAAACCCTTTATAAAAAGTACTTTATACTTCAAAATACTTTTACAAAAATTTATTATTTTGAATAGCTATTTATATTGCTTATCTTCTTTTATTTTTTTATTTTATTGTTTTAATAACAAATTTATAATTTTGCTTAGCAGACTTTACTTTTCTTGGCAAAGATTTCTCCTTAAAACATGGTCTCATCATTTTATTCCATACTTGACAAAATTCAATTGAGATTTCTTTAATAACATTACTGGATCTGAAAATATTACTTATAGGAAAGTCTTCTTTCTCTTTGAGAAGAAGATTTTCCAAAGAGGGAGACCCAACGAAAAAGGATGGAGACGTCCCCAATACTGTGTCGCCCTCTGTTGTGTTCTCGATCTCAGTTCTGATTTTATATATTTTTTACCTTTTAAAATTTGTTATAAAACTATATAAGATCCGAATATTAAAATAAACCAACATAACACACTACTTAATCTTTCTTCTTCACTTACAATTTAAAATGCGTTCCACATGAAAGCTATCTTACCCATCAAAAGTCATTTTCTTGCGTGTTTCGCAGTTATTCACTCTCCACTTTTACAAGTTAATGAAATTCCGGTTTCAGATCTTCAAGCCTTTCCGAGTCTCTCTCCGGTCAAACTCTCCGGTCAATTGTTGTTCATAGTTTTGCCATAATTTTCTTAACTTTTGGGTTTTTTTAGTTTTTGTTAACATTTTGAATTTTTTTTAACATTTTTCAATTTTTTTGTTTAGCCACACTTCGTGAGATTCTTTTCCGTTTTTGACGAAAAAACTTGCGAAGAGGAATACGATGAAGAAGACAATGAGGAAGACAATTGGGAAGACGATGAGGAGGACGATGAGGAAGACGGTGAGGAAGACGATGGGGAAGACGATGAGGAAGATAATGAAACAAACCAGAAAGAAGACGTTTTCGCATCAATCCATTATCACATACAACGTCTGATCCAACTGCGACTTTCCACCTCGGACCGTGTCAAACTATATCTAAATTATTTTGAGATGCTGTTACAGGGCATCGAAAAAACCACCCGCCATAACCTAACTCGCCGCACTCTCTTTTCACATTTCCAAAAATCCTGCGAAATGCAAAAAAAACTTTTAGATAAATAAAAATGTTTTATTTTTCTTTAACATGAATTTAACATGCAAGCAAAATCCTTAACACCTCCTTACTTTCCTTGTTAACTAATTAAAAAAATTTTAAAATATTTTAAAAGTATTGGAACTGTATATTTTTATAACTTTTTTAGGTTTTACATTTTTATTAAAACTTTTAGAGAACAGTAACCAGAATCTGCTTAAAACACCCCATTGACTACCAAAAAAAATCTGTAAGACTTTTGGAAGTTAACCAGCTTACGTTTTATAATTAATGTCTTTGATATATATTGCCGCTTCATTTGAGTTTTAATAAAAGTGTAAACATTTTTCACGCTTCTTTTATTTCTGAGTACTTAATTGAGCTTCAGTAAATAATAAGTTATTGTTAATTTATAAGTATATCTTTTAGTAAAATGTTTTATGCATTGTTCAATGGATAATTTATGATATCATTGTATGTTTATATTTTACGTACCCAGCCGGCATCTTTGCTTTGTTTCAATGTTGATATTTGGATGGAGCGTTGTTTCAACGTTGCTTAATCAAATCCCAATGTTAAAATAAAGCTACTATTTAAACGTTGTCGAGTAAAAGTTTTTTCAACGTTATTTCAAAGTTGACAAAAAAAACTCAATTATAAAATAACTATGCGTTGAGTTGGTGTTTAAAGCAAAATAAGTAAAAGTCAAAAAGTAAGTGAAATAATCTTTTAGTATGACACAGAATCAGTTATGGGTAAAACGCGTTTTTTGATTTCACAAGTCTTAGTCAGTATTCAACTTCCTACTTGTTCATAAACTAAAAAAATTAAATGGTTTATTTAAGAAAATTCTAAGCCTTTTATTGTTGCATTATACTATCAAAAATCTAAACCATCTAATATTTACGAATTTATGCTTGATTTTGTTAAACGAATACAAACAACTTCAGTTAGATAGCATATATTTTGGACAAAAGAAGTATAAAATTGTTATTAAGGCACTTATTTATGTTTCACCAGCAGAAGCAGTTAATCGTAATGGATATAATGCTTGTGAAAGATGTACATTTAAAAAAGTTTGGAATGGAAGGGTAACTTTTGAAAGTGATTTTTTGTAAGATTTGCAAACAGATAAAAAGTTTAATGAAATGGGATATAAGACCCATCAAGTTACAAAATCGCCTTTAATTTGAATCAATGTAAACTGTGTAAAGGACTTTCCTTAGACTACATGCATTTGGTATGTCTTGGAGTGGTAAGGCGTATTATGAATTATTAAAAAAATGGCCCAAGGGAGTACAGATTATCACAGGTGCAATTAAATACTATTTCTAATAAATTGATATTGTTAAAAAGAAAATTTCCAAGTAAATTTGTAAGGCAACCTCTTCAGTAACCTTAGCAAGTTCAAGTCAACTGAATTTTGTGAATTTCTTCTTTATTCAGGTGCAATTGTAATTAAAGGTGTGCTAAGCAGTTCTCAGTTTAGACATTTTCTTACACTATCGATAGCAATGATAATTTTGTTGGATAGGAATAAAAAAAGAAAAACATCTAACCTTGGCTATGCACAAAAATTCATTAATTTATATATAAACTATATATATATATTTATATAAATATAGTATAAAATAAGAATATAATATAAAATACATATAAATACATTTATAAATATATTAATTTATATACAGGGTGCGGCAGCGATTCGCGAATTAATTTTCGGCTAGGTTTTGTGATGTAAATAAAATACTTCCGCAATTTGTTTTTGTTGATTAATATTCAATGACTGTCTAAGATTTTAATAAAATAGTAAATAATACAAATTTTAGTTAAAAGTTTTACAATGGAAGCCAAAAGAAACGAAGTTTTAAATTAGATTTACGAGGGTTTGTCAGTACATGAAGTGATTCGTGTTTCTGGAGTATCTAAAACTACATTTTACAAAGTGATTAAACGTGGCAGTGCTGAAAGAGCCAAAATGTCTTCTCCAGTGAATAAAAAAGTTTATCAAAAGTTCATAGAAAAGCTAAAAAAGCATGTTGAAAAGCATCCTACTGTATCCATCAGAAAAGACAGCAAAATTATTCAAAGTTGATGAAAGGACAGTCAGAAGAACTCTAAAAACACTTGGAACGATTACGATTGGAACAATCAAAGAAGCATCTAAATTAGCTAAAAAGCCATGGTTCGTCAACAGTTAAAGTTTACTCAGATGAAAAACTTGTTAGTATTGACTATATAATAAATAGACGAAACGACAGATTCATTGTCAAGAAGGGTGACAAAGCACCACCTGTGTGTCACACCAAGCACCCTCATTTCATCATGATGCTAGGAATCATCGCTTCTAATGGAGAGAAATATTCACCAATCTCATCAAAGAAAAAGAAAAAGTTACCTCTGATGTTTGTATTAGCTTACTAAAACACTACATGGTGCCATGGCTGATAAAGCATTCCCAGAAAACAATTACATTTTTTAACAGGACAATCCACATTGTATGGGTCCAGAAAAACTTAATAATATCTTCGGGACAATATTGCTAATTGCGGGCCAAAACATTTATTACCACAATCCAGCACCGACCAGAATCCCCTTGACTATAGTGTGTGGAGCGTGGTTGAGAATAA
>NC_088927.1:45912500-45970000 GCF_038396675.1 Hydra vulgaris | reverse complement strand
TGACTCCATTTGGAGTCACTGCCATATAAAGAGGACATTTTGAAGTGATTTGTCAATTTTTATATTTTTTTTTTAGTTAAAATGAACAAAAAGACCAAGTTCAATCTTTAAGATGCTATAGATTTTATAACTAGTGGTGATATTTCTGATCTGTCTGAACTTAGTAATGACGATAATGATGATGAATTAATAGATGATCCCTATATAAGTCCAGTCAATGACTGTAGTTCTGATGACGAAGTTGAAAATTCAGATAGATCATCGTCTGGTATTTTAAATAATCAAGTATTACCTGAGGATCAAGTACCAGGACTCTCAAGAAAACCTGTGTACCAGTGGAGAAAAAAAGACACTCCACAAAATAATTATCTATTCAATGAAGATTTTTCAGATCCACCTGATATTGATACAACGCCATTGTATTATTTCAGTTTTTTTTTTCAAGATTCACTAATAGATTTAATAGTTGAAAATACTAATTTATACAGTGTCTAATGTTCTGGAAAAAGTATTAAAAAATTTATTGGGATGCTTATAATGGTGGGTATTGCTGTTCTTCAAGCATATACCCTTTATTGGTCAAAAGCTACATTTTGTTCCTATTGTTGGTGTTATGACACTAAAAAGATTTCAACACTTAAGCGTTACATGCATTTTGTGGATAATAATGCCTTTACAAATATAAATGATAAGTTATTCAAGATTCAATTAGTAATAAATTCTTTACGCATACAATGTTTGAAAATAGAACCAGAAGAATCACATTTAATTGATGAACAGGATATACCATCAAAAACACGATATACAAAAATCAGACAGTATAATCCCAAAAAACCCCAAAAATGGGCGTTCAAAAATTTAGTCCGTGCTGGGGCCTTTAGGCTTATGTACAACTTTTACAATTACTCTGGAAAGAATGAAGCTACAGATGAAAGGTATAGTTACCTACAGAAGAGCGCACAGATAGTAGCAAAATTATGCGAACACTTACCAAAACACAAACACCACAAAATATTTTTTGATAACTGGTTTACCACATTAGATCTGATGCTATATTTAAAAAAAACATGAGATTCTTGCTGCAGGTACTATAAGGGATAATCGCACAGCTGGATGTCCACTTATGTCAAATAAAGTTATTGAAAAAGAAGGCCGTGGTGCATTAGATTATCGTTTTGACAATAACTCAGGTATTATTATAGTCAAATGGGTAGACAACAGCACCGTACAACTGACATCAAATTTTATTGGTGTTGAGCCATTGAGTACAATTAAAAGAGGGAGCAAAACAAAAAGGGATCAAACAAATGTTCCTTGTCCTCAAATTGTAAAGTCATACAATGAGAGTATGGGTGGTGTAGATTTGGTAGATATGTTGATATCACTATACAGAATAAAAGTAGGTACACGCAGGTGGTACATTAAAATTTTCTGGCACTTAGTAGATGTTGCTAAGGTTAAGGGATGTAATTTGTACCGTCGTCATCAAGACCAGCACTGCGTCCCAAAACGGTCACAAATACCATTGAAATGTTTTTCACTTTACCTAACAGAATCTCTTATTAAACATAACCATGTTGATTTTAATGCGGTTACTGGTCGTCCAGCAAAGCGAAACAGTATGGAACCAATAAGTGGAAGAAAACCTGCCACTGCGACACCATATGATGATTCTAAATATGATCAAGTAGGCCATTGGCCAATACCTTCAGAAATTAAGCAACGTTGTCGTGTCTGTAAAGCTTATGTTCAGATTCAGTGTGAAAAGTGTAAAATTTATTCATGTTTAGTGGCTAATCGAAATTGTTTTCGAGACTTTCATTTCAAAAAATAAAAAAATATTTACTTATGATGGGTTTTTATTATCTTGAATAGAATCTTTTAGTAAGTGTTATAAGCTTGAATTTATCAAAATATCATTATGTATTTTATACCATTACCTGGCAATGACTCCATATGGAGTCATTTAAAATTAAGGCCAAAAGTATCACTTTTTTTTTTTTTTAAATAACTAAATTTTTACATCGAATTCAGCTCACAAACAAAAAATATAATTTTTCTGACAAAAAATTAATAATTCGCCAAGTAAAGGGTTATATAAAAAAACTGATGGAAAATACTTTAAAACATAAAAAACAACATGAAATTTTTGTTATAATTAAACAAAATTACTAAATCATTTTAAAAAAATTCTGTACAAAGATAGAAAACTCAATTGCCTCACTTTGCCACGGTGTCTCGCTTTGCCCCAGGTTACCCTAAGTGAAAACCCTCTGTTTGTAAAATAGAATAGTCAGATTAAAAAAAAAAATAGGATGGTTATGAAAAACTTTGACTCAAATTTAATAACGGTTCAAAATTATCATATATATTCAAAGTCAATATGCCCAGTTGATTTGTGCAACCCTTATGCAGTAATTTACTGACCGGTCTGTAGATTATACAATAATTTCAAAATGATTTACTTATTGGATTCCATTTCTTTTTGCATATTTGTATGGTGTACTTATAATATAACCCCAATTTTTATTTAAAAATCTAAATAAATAAGTGAAAACTCTCAGTTTGTAAAATAGACGATTCTGGACAATCCCAACAGAATTAAATAAAAATATTTGGTATTTTATTTTCTTATAGTTAGTGAATCACTTTGGAAAATTTCAAGTCAAATGTAATAACTGTTCAAAAGTTATTTAAAAATCAATAAAATCCAAACACACTTCCTTTTTCGGTGCCATAACACTTCAAATTTTCACTACTTAAGCCCAATACTTTTCGTCAAAAAATCATCAGTTTTTGCACTACAAAAAAATCAATAACTTTAGATCCGCTTAACTTCAAAGGCCGAATGATCCATCATTTTTTAATTCAACTCAAACTCTATACAAAGATATAAATAATATATGCTTATTTGAATTATAAAAAAATTGTCTAGAATGACTATGTATGCCTTTAAAACAAATACATAAGTCTGGCAAAAAGTCAATCAAGTATCAATCAATACACTGTTGGAACTCTCTTCTTGTTGAAACTAAAAAAATATTCTCTAAAATGACAATTGAAAATGCATTCATAACTCATGTAAAAAAGTTTATCCTCAATAAAGATATTGAAAGAACTATCAGTTATGCAATCACCCTCTAGTTATTCTCTACAACTAAATTTTAAATAAAATCAAAGTATAAAACTCATAAATAAAAATAACAAATAAAAAAACAATATAAAACTCATAAAATAAAACTAAAAATATACAACTCTAAAATTAAAACATAAAAATATATATGTTCATTTAGTCGCAATCAATACCCTCATTTCCATAATCCTGAAAAGTTTATATGGCTCTAAAGTTTGTGGTATTGTTTTTAAACCATGTAGCATGTAATAAATAAACAATTAACTATTTTCTATGCAATCGCCCCGCTTAATTCTCTATAACTTTTTTTTTTTTTTTAATTTAATGCATATTTGATATTTCTATTTCCTTCTAAAATACTATGCTTAAAAAACTCTGGTACATAACAAAACTCTACCAGGACTTCTCCTTTTTTTACTCTTTTTTCCAAGTTGTTAAACATCTTTCCATTTTCTTTTCTGCTTTTTACTTGCTATATTTGTCGTTGATATTATTTTTATGTTTTTATTTTGCATTATCATTAATGATAATCATTATTTGCTACAAATGTTTTATTTCAATTATAGTTGTAAAATATATATAGATTATACTTTTTTATATTACTTAATTTAATATTATTAATACTATTATTGTTATTATTATTGTTATTATTATTATTGTTATTATTATTAAAACTATTGTAAAAACGATTTACGGAAAGTAAATAGCTTGTTTTTGTTGTGTTGTTGTTGTTCGTCAAGGTTTGTTACCACATTAAAAAAAAAATTAAAAATTAGGCTCCTGGACTTTAGTGGCTGTCTCAACATTAGGGATGTGAATAACATAGCAAAAAAAAACATTTTTCTTTTGAAAAAGTATAGTTTTTTAAGCAATGCGATAAATTCACACTCATAAAATCTCTTCTTAAACGTAGAAACTTAATGGGAAGAATACAGATATATGATTACATTATTGTATTGTTGTACTTGAATGCAACATCAAAGTTATATAAAAATATCAGTATCAAATTAAAAAACAAACTACTTGTAGTAATATGAACGAGCCTCTCAGCACAAATACAAAGATATTACATCAGTAGAAAAAGATTTATGTTCAATTTAAATTCTAACCATCAAAACCAATACATTCTTTGATGAAGTCTAAATTCTATTATTGAATAGTAAGTTAGTTTAAGATTTTTTATCCCCCTCTCTGGTGTCTATTGGTAAAAAAACTTTCCAATCTCTAAATACATCTCTAATATATTTACACTTCATTACGTTACAATTCTGTTACTTAATATAATGCAATGTATAATATACAAAATATAACATTATATAACGTAGTTAAACAAGTTTAACAAAGTATAACGTAATTTAACAAATAATGTTTCTTATCAAAAAAACTCAGCATTGCTTTTAAAGTAAAAATAAAACAATTGTTTCTTTAAATATAAACATGTTATTGTAAAGGAAACTCTTAGAACACTATGAAGTTTTATCGATAAATGGTATATCATAGTTTCAGTGATATATCAAGTTTTATATAATATATCTTTGTTTCAGTGCTATCAGTGGCGGATCCAGGTACTTGTCTTAAGGGGGTAATTTGACTAACAAAAAAAATCCGCATTTTTTTCTTTCAGATTTTTTATTTGATTATTTAGAATAATTTTAGAAAAGTTTGCTTATAATTATATTGAATGTATCTGTATATAAATGTCTTGAAAAAATCAAACGTTGAAAATAATTATTTAGTCTGTTAGAAGGGACGGATTCATATCCTCGAAGGCCCTAGGCAGAAAACTTTTTAGGGCCTTAAACACTTCTAAATACCACAATTTATTTTCAACGATAACCCATTTAAAATTGAGCCCGCTATTAACATCCAAAGATGGTTTGTCACTTGTTACTTGTTGTACAAACAGAACATTGTTAAGTGCTAAAGATTATACCAATATTCAAAAACTCTATATACGATTCAAACTTTTTTGAATTAACGCAAACTTTGCTATGGGCGTAGCGTCAACCGTTGATTCCATTATTAAAAACGCAAATACAGACGTGGAAGTCGAACAATCTCAATAATTGTTATAATACTTAGCCTTTTACCAAAAATAAATGATATAGTACTGAAAATTATTTTATTTTTTCATTAGTGTAGAATCATAAACTTTCTACCACATCTAATGTATTGAATCAAACTTTTTACCACATCTGTATTTGCGTTTTTAATAATGGAATCAACGGTTGACGCTAGGCCCATAGCAATTATTATATTATTAATTATTATTTTCATTAGTGTAGAATCATAAACTTTCTACCACATCTAGCCATAATTATATCATATCGGGGTATTTATTATTCAAAATTACAGCACAAAAATGAGATAAGGTAGTTTAAAACCAAAACTTTGCAAAATTTTGGGATCTTTTGATGTAAAATTTTTTATTATTTTTGTCTGAAAGTTTTATTTTTTATTTGAAAAATAAAGAAAAAATTGAGTTTTTTATTTTTTATCGGTAAATCGGTTACCCGGTATTGCAATCTGTAGCCATAATTATATCATATCGGAGTATTTATTATTCAAAATTACAGCACAAAAATGAGATAAGGTAGTTTAAAACTAAAACTTTGCAAAATTTTGGGATCTTTTGATGTAAAAGTTTTTATTATTTTTGTCTGAAAGTTTTATTTTTTATTTGAAAAATGAAGAAAAAATTGAGTTTTTTATTTTTTATCGGTAAACCGGTTACCCGGTATTGCAATCTCTAGCCATAATTATATCATATCGGGGTATTTATTATTCAAAATTACAACACAAAAATGAGATAAGGTAGTTTAAAACCAAAACTTTGCAAAATTTTGGGATCTTTTGATGTAAAAGTTTTTATTATTTTTGTCTGAAAGTTTTATTTTTTATTTGAAAAATGAAGAAAAAATTGAGTTTTTTATTTTAACTGAATAGAATGAAAACTCATTTTTTATTATTTAAAATATAATTTGTATTTTTATGATTTTTAATAAAATTTATTACACGTGAAGTTAACAAACAAAGAATTAAAAAGGAGTAAAAAATTACGCCACGAAAAAGTAGGTCAGGTGCCATGGCCCCCTTTGACTGCCATGACTCGCTGGAAACAATTAAAACTTTTACGTTTATTGCTAAAAAATTTTGTTAAAAATTTTTGAAAAACAACCCCCAACGTCTCATCCCCTTTGTCCATAGAACTAACGGTCCTAAAAATAACTTCAACATGCACCTATATCGGGGCTACACAAAAGCTGAAAGTTTCAGAGTTCTAGTTAGTCTGGTAGATAGTCGAAAATCCTTTGAGAGAAGAAAAGTTTATAATCTATATTTAAATTATATTTATATCAACAGGGTATAAAAAATTACCAGGAATTAACTCTAATTTACTTTGGATCTTAGTCATTTGTTTTTTAGTCAAATTTTTTGTTGTTGTTGTTGTTTACTAAAGGTGTTAAATATGCCAACATTATGATTTCTATTACATTTCACACATTTATATAACTGATTAAAATATTTGGAAATATATCCTCTTTCCATATAAATAAAAAACGTCCTTGTTTTCATATTTTTTCCTTCTTCCTCTATCAGTTATAAAACAAATAATAGAAAAATGGTTGTTGTTACAAAAATAGCAAACTAAGGATATTTTAGTATCTATTTGAAGCGTTAGCAGGGCCGTTTCTACCATTAGGCGAGACTATGCAACCGCCTAGTCTTGCCTAATGGTAGTTTTTAAATCAATTTTTTTATAAGAATCATAATCATTTGGGATCTTAAAGACCAATAAGAATAACAGTAACTGTAAAACTGTCTTATGGAAGGGGACAGCTTTGAAAAAACGTATTTGTGAAGAGCGCATGTATTTAAATTAAGTATAGAGAATTATTTTATGAAGACAATACTTATCCTCTCAACTTTCACTTGAATATGTTGCTATTTGAATAAAAATGGACAAACTAGATAATTTTTTTTTTTTTATGACAAAATGGAAACATTTGGATAAAAAGTTGTAAGACTTTCCTGACCATATTTTTAACAAGTGGTGAACTTTTTGTCATTTTTTATATAGAATATTTTGTTCTATTTACGATGAAGCAACAAATTTTATTAAAAATAAAATTTTGTTTACATAAATATTCATTTAGTTACTAAGACGCTATTGGGGCAAATTTAAATAAAAATGAAAGGAGAAAAAAATGAAGAAACCTTTGAATTTTTGTTTAAAAAGCGGCTAAATAAAACTTTTTATTACAAAACAAGAAATTTCGAAAACTTAAGCAAAACCTTAAAAACAAAAGCCAAGCTGATAAGAAAATAATTTAATCAATGCTGATTTTGCTTTTACAAATATAATGTTCTTAAATAATGATTATGTTGATTTAAGAACATTTCTGCACTTTTGTTAAACCTCTTCCTTGGTGATTCCTTCGTTTTGAACTACTAATTTGACAAGAGAGAATGACTGATGTAGTGGCGTACCTATAGGATGTAATGGGCGCTTGCATTACAAAAAAAATTATCTGACAATTAAAATAGTATTAAGCTAATTTAAAATAAATAAAATATAAAATAACAAAACTGGATTTCAATTTGAACCCTCGTCAACCAGGTTTTGAGACTAAATAGTTAGTGAGACTAACTAGTAGGTCTATTAGTTAGTGAGTTAATTCACTGAGATAAATTGCCGCTGTGTTAACAAAGAAAAATTAAGATTTTTCTTTGTTAACACAGAAATTTTTAGCAATGCGCTTAAACTAGGCACTTCACATGATTTTGATTTATCTACTATCTTTAATCATTATTATTACCAAAACATGTGAAAAATATAGACGATTTCAAAATCTATTTATTTTTTAAATTTGGATAATTGGTTCCCGAGTTATGACGACTTATGTGCTGCCCAATAATGCCTATTTTGGGTTGGAGTTTGTGGAGTTTTTCTTAAGGATTTTTGGCACCGAAATTAAAGATTTTATTTACTTTTTAATGGACATTGACGAGAACACTTAAAGTTAAGCACAAATAATAAAGTATATTCATTCTATTTGTTTTTTTAAACAAAATAATGAATGCATTCAACTATACAATTTTTTGTGTGATACAGTTGGCCCAGGCGTTGTTTTTACCGTTTGGAGCATTTGGGTCAAGAGCTATAAAATCACAGTAAAAGTAAAAAAAATTAACTTTAGTCAAGGAAAAAAAGAGCTTTTTATTATGTTATTAATTGTCAGAGTGAATTAATTCATACAAATTTATGAAAATCCAGAAACTATATTGGAATCGCAGGGCTCGTTTCCCCCATTCGGGGTGATTGGGCCAAGAGCAACAGAATCTCTGTAAAAAGTACAAATATTAAATTTAGTTAAAAGGCAAAAACCTTTTCAATCTATAAGAGTAAACAAATATAAATTTATGAAAATCCTGTAATATGTAAGAATCTAAGGGCTTGTTGACCCCATTTGGGGTAATTGGGCCAAAGATAACAATTTCTTTGTAATAAGCATAAAAATTAACTTTTGTTAAAAAACGGTTTTTTCATACTATAATAGTGAATAAATTCGTGTAAACTTATGAAAATTCTAAATCTATGTAAGAATCTTCCCAGTCGGCAAATTTAGTTGTAAATGCGCATTAGAAACTCGTTTAAATACGTATCGATGTGGTATGTATGTTAGCCATTTTATCGTGTCGAATACGCATTAGAAATACGCATTAGATGCGTATAAAGACAGGTATACAATACGACGCCTTCTGAGTATCAAACTCGCATTTGAAACTCTTGTAAACACGTATAAAACACGATAACCAGAGAATATTCAATACGATATTTTCCTGGTATTACATGCGCATTTAAAACTTTCCAGAATACGCATTATTTACGAATATTTGTTAGCCATTTTATCGTGTCAAACGCGCATTAAAAATAGACATCAGATGCGTATACAGACAGTATACAATACGACATCAGATGCGTAGATAGGTATACAATACGACGCCTACTGAGTATCAAACTCGCATTTAAACACGTATAAAACACGATAACCAGAGAATATTCAATACAATTTTGTTAACTAATATGAATTCATAACATAATGATAATGACTAGCAGTAAGCAACCCATAATACGGGTTATGAGTTATTAAATCATTAATAACAATAAAAACACATTAATAACTTGATATATTATCTAAAAAATTAAATACAAATTTATCTATAAATATTTTAACTTTGACTCCCTTTCAGTAACGTCATTGCTTATAGTTAACGACGAAGACCGCATTAACATCAGTTGAGTTCTTTTTAAAATCTGTCACAACACAGATACCAGAAACGGAAAGCCTGAAAATACCTAAAAAATAAAATTAAAAAAAAAATTACAATTTTTAATTACAAAAGTACTATTTGCATTGTATTGTTAGTAGAATTAGGATAATAATAACAGAAAATATATATTCCGTGACTTCAGAATAATTAAAAAAGATTATAAAAAGGCTAGACAACACAATGTAGTAACACTGGCAAATAACACCACAACTTAATAGAATATTTTATTAACTTAAATACTTGGACTGAAAAGATTTTATTTATTACAATATTTGAACAATCGAGGGACAATTATAGTTAAACAATTTAAACAATTATACCATAAAATAGCAAGCAAATCGTAAAATATTTCTTAGAAATGATCTATTTTTTTCATTTGACTACTATTTTCAAGTTGCCTATAAGCATTTACATTAATAACTTTGTTGAGCCTAATACTATCTATTTCAATTTAACTATTATCATTAAACATATTACCAGTAATCTTACTATTGTTGCAACTGAATAAATGAACGTAAAAGAATCTTACAAATTGTGATCTTTTCTAATCAAAGACTTTATTTAAACTTAAGATTTATTGAAATCCATATCTTTTTATATGTTTACATACATTAGTCGTTTATCAAAAATATTAAACAACATTTATTTACATCAATTATTTATAATTAAAAAAGAATCTTGACTACAATGCACAAAATTATTTTTACCTTAATGCATAAAAATAATAAATGCACAATCTTGTATAAAAAAATGAAGCAATGCCAATCAGTATATTTTACTCTAAATTAATTATTTAAATATATATATATATATATATATATATATATATATATATATATATATATATATATATATATATATATATATATATATATATATATAGGGGAACATGGGGTAAAATGACGAATGGGGCAAGATGACAACCTACAGTTATCTCTTAAGCAAAACTAAATATAACAGTTGACTTTAGCTGAAAGGGAAGTAGATTAATTTTACTAGATTTATCAATGGTTTCTTTTTAAATATTATTTTTGTGACGAAAGCTAAGTATTAAAAAAGTTTTTCTGACATTGAGAAAAAAACTTATTATCCTCGTTTGACTTGATTTATTACATCGCTACATCACCAGCTAAAGGTAAATTTTATTTTTTGGACAGACTAAGATACAGGCGTTTTTCGAAACAGTCGTCATCTTGCCCCATGTTCCCCTATATATCTATTCACATACCTTTAAAAAGTGGTATTACACTTTACACAATGAAATATGGAAATACATGATCATTTTTTTCAACTACTTTCAAAGAAATTTATTTATTTTTTCTAGTCTGTTATTTTTTCTAAGAAAGAATATTTATAAAGATACAGAGAAATATAAAATATACTGAAATATAGGCAGATTTATGTTTATAAACTTTTGTGTCAACAAATTACAGTCAGTTTTCCATGTTAAATACATAAAATATATATCAAATATAACATATATAAAATATCAAATAAATCCAATATAAAATAAAACAAAATAGTAAACTTACTCAAATCAGTATCAGTAATACCGTGTGAAGTAACTAAAAAACACTTCAGTTCTTTTCAATTGCTTTAAAAAATAACTTTCAGCTCTTTCCAATTGCACTAAAAAGAAAAAAAAAACTTACTTAGATAAGTTGGCAAGTTCTTAAGAATCTGAAAACAAATAAGTAAAAAAACAAAAAACAAACAAACATTTATTTGTTAAAACTACTATATTTAAACAAATTAAATTTAACAAAGTGTAACGCCAATTCTCCTTAAAGGCTAAAAAAAAACTTTCAGCTCAAATTTGCTTGCATACCTTGCTTGTAAAACCATGTGAATAAGAAACACATTTAGAAAAGCCTAGAAACTACTTAAAGATGACATATGCAAAATTGAAGTTTGAACGTTGACTGGACTAATTATTAGCAGATGTTTTTAAAAAATTCATAAAAATTTACATATATTCGTTCTTTTATATTGCATAAATACATCATATGATAAATCTGAAATAAAAAAATGTAATGGATAAGTAAATACAAAGAAAAACATCATATATGAATCACAAATCAATATAACAGATAGAGATAAGATGTCATGATAAGAGAGTAGTAGTTGTTAAGTATTGTTATTTCATGTTAGCTTTTAGAAAACAATTCATGTTGGTACGTCATGGTTCTAAAAATTCAAATTAAGATATAAACAAAATGTATATGTGGCAAAATGACTTTTCTTGAGTGGCTTTTAGTGAATGATTAAAAGCAGTGACTTTCAATAATAAAACCACTTATAATTTTTAACAATAGACACCAACATAAAGGTAAGCCAAATGTAACAACATTAGTAACATAAATAACAACTTTATGCAAAATCTTGCTCAACACGTTTGCCAAGTCACACACTTTGAAAACATGATCCATAAATATTATAAGAAGTGTTTATATATGTTATATAAATTTAAATAAATATATTGTGTTTTATAGTTAGTATATATGTTTATATTATGTTGTTTCTATGTCATGGAAACAACATAATATAAACATATATACTAACTATAAAACACAATATATTTATTTAAATTTGTATAACATATATAAACACTTCTTATAATATTTATATACACAATAGATACATTTTATACTATTTTAAAAATTCATTTATAAAACAATTATATAACACATATTACCACATACATATATTTATCAAAAACTTTTTAATTTTGAACATAATATAAACACATATGCAAACTATAAACATATATAACTTGAATTGTGTGAACAAAAAATTTAAAAATAACATGAAAATATCTAAAAAGGTTCATATATATTTATATATAAAGACATATATCTCGTAATAAAATATCAAATTATAATCATATCTAACTTAAATCAAATACTTATTGAATAAAGAACAAAAAACAGATAAAAGAACTGCAATCCTAATAACAAAATTTAACGTTTAGCAACAATTAAAGTGTCAGTGTTGGCTCAAAATTTTAACTTATTTTTTTAAATTTTCTAAAACAGAACAAAAAAGGTAATAGCATAACAGAAATGTCAATAAAATAGCATGCGTTTTATAAGCAAAGATTTTCGTTTTTCCCCTTATTTGTTAATATTTGATCAAAATCGGATTCGATATCATATCCGATTTTGATCAAATATTATAAATACGTATTTTTGATAAATAAGTGGTATTGAACTCGAGTTCGAAACTTAAAACTAAATGCGCTTTTTTCTGGTATCAATGGCGGTATGTTATACGTGATCAATACTCAGAGTATTTACAATACTAGATATGCCGACTGGGTTTAGGCTCGTTTCCCCATTTGCGGATATTGGGTCAAACAAAATACAATTTCCGCAAAAGCCGTAAAATCCAAGAGTTTTTTAAAATTATTAGAGTGAACATACTCATCTACACTTTTGAAAAAGAAAAAAATATGTAAGTGGGTCATAAGCAATAAAACCTCTGTGAAACCATAAAAAACAACTTCAGTTGAAAACAAGAGCTTTTTCAATCTTTAAAGCATTTTATAGTGTTTATATGTTCCTGAAAGTAAAATTTTAATAATAAATTTTATTATCATTAAAAAAATATAATAGATTTATCTTTGTTTACATTTAAATAGTAAGATCTAAAATAATAATCACAAGACTTTAAATTATTAAATATTAAAAAAAATTTCATTGATTGTACCTTTTAACTTTCTAAATTACTCTTCTTTTTGTTTCTTAATCAAGTCATTGCGTTGGCTTTTTTTTTTTAGCGTATTGTTCCTTTGTTCTGGTGGAGGCAAGTTACATGAGCGAATGATAGCAAATGATTTCTAAGTTCTCCATCAGCTCAATTGAATTTTAATCAATACGTTTATTTCCAGAAACTTTAGTTTTAAGAACAGCTTCAATAAATATTTTGCCCCCATTACATAACGATAAAAATCTAATTGAATTCTAATAACTTGCTTCTTTAAAGTATTATTATCAATTTTTGAAGACTTCTCTTCTGCTTCTTTTACTGTTAGTCAAGCTTTTGATTTCAATTGAATAAGCACATTTACTATATTTTCTTAATTCGAAGATGCTTTCTTTTCTGCATCTGCTTTGAGTTGCTGCTTTATTCTTAACATTGAAGTTTTCTTTGAAATTAACTCTACTTGTCGCTCTTTATACTTTAATTTCATTTTTTCAATAATATGAGAAGCTGTTTCAATTAACATGTAGCGCTCTTCTTCTGATTTTGCATCCAGGCATGCTAAGGTTTTGTTTCGGTACCATATAGTTTATGCTTAAATTGTTTGACTTTTAACATTTGGCTTAGTTCAAATAAGTAGATCCAGAATCGCGAAATCACTTTCTGAAGCTTTGTTAGTCGTTGGTACATTTTCAGCAGCCTTTTGAATTTGATCATTTGAGTTCAAATATTTACCGCCTGGGAGCTGATCAACTGCTTGTCACTCAAGTATTATTAGAAATGCATGGGAAATTATTTCTTATAACTGTTGCACCAATACATCAAATTCTAAATTGCCAGTATCCTCAAATAGTTTTTCATAAAGTTTATCTTTATGTATTTTAGTATCTCTTGGGTCAAATACAGGTGTTTCATTGAGCATTGGAGAAGTATCTTTGCAAAGATTTGACAATTTCATTTTTAAACAAAATAAAAACTTATTCAGGCTAAAAATGTTTTTCTTTTCTTCAATAAGTCTCCAAAGAGGACCAGTAATAAGCTTATCAAAAAAACCTAGTGCAGGATATTCAGCTAAAAATAATATATTTGATATATTTTCCTTAACTGCCTTCAGTAGATTATTAGGATTTGGCCGTTGACACAAAAATTCTTTAATAAATTTAGAATGATAATACAGTGCAGCCTCATTATAAAACATAATGCTAAATCTATTGCCTATAAAAGGAGCAAACATACACTTGTCTTCACCTTTTCCAATGAGAATTGAAACATCCTGCCGCACCAGCTTCATCACTACCTCGTTTGTGGAATGTTTTACATGCAGTGTATATCAATCTTGCAGCGCCGGATTCAAAAGTTTTAAATGCAAAAGTATTTTCGTGAGCATCAACTCAGAGCAATTTTTTCAAATGAATCTAGTACTTTATCTGTCTCAGTTGCAAAGTTTGTTAAAGAAATAACTTGCAAAAAAAAGTTTGACATATTCTTAAATTCATTTTTCAGTTCAATTTTTAAAATATCCCAATGTTCTATAACTTTTGGTAACAATAGCTCCCTCTTTTCTTTGAATTTACTGTTAAACAGTGGATTGACAGAACCCCAGATTCTGGGGTTCTGTGCCAGAGTATTCTAGACCAGAACACTCTTTTTATTTTCGAAAACAAAGTAAGGTCATTTTTAGTAATTTGGAAATTGGAAAAAAAGTGTTGTCTAGAAACTGTGCACACATTGGCTAAGCTTTTGTCTTCTAAATTTTGATACCAGTAATACAGATTGCTATTCTGCCTTTCAAACAGCAAGGTATAAAAAAACTACTTATATATCAAAGTCACATTAATTAGCGCTTTCTAAATACCCATGTTGATAACTAACTATATAGATTAAACGGAATACCAAAATGGAGCCTAGGAAAAAATCGAAAAAATGATGGAAAGTGTATTTTTTAAATTGATAAGTCCAGATATTAAAAGCAAATGGTAGTAAAAACTAATATCAATTACTATTATTTGATAATTTTAATATTCTTTTTTGAGGTGCTAGAATGCCAAAAAAGCAATTTAAATCAGCATATTTACTTGTCAAAAAGTGTAAATTAACGTAACCATAAAGAAAACGACTTAAAATATTTTCTGGCTTTTTTTTTAAAGAAACTTAAAGAATAACCTTCATAGAACAACATTTTTATTTAACATTTCCCAAAGGTATACAACGGGCAATTTGACTAGATAGCTTTAAAATATTTCCCGAAAAAGTTGTCGAAAAAATCGCCTTTATTTATATGATGAACTTGCGACACGGAAAAAGCCACGGGACTGAAATCCCTACTTAAACACGAAAAATACGAAACATAAAATAAATTTTTTCGATATGGTGTAAAAAATGGTTCGACTTAACAAAGTATTAGTTATCCGAGGTTTTAAAGGACCAGAAAGTAAAGAGTTCGAGATAACAAAAGTTTAAGTAACCCGGTTTTAAACTTGAAAATGAAAAATACCTAGTTTCTATTCTGTAAGCTTATACTTATTTATTTGAACTTTAATATATATCAGTGCCTTATTAACAAAAACTAGTGTCCCTATGCATTAATACTTTTAAGGGGCTCATTTTTGCATAAATATGTTATTTATGATTTCTTTAAACATACTACTTTTTTTTACTAGTATTATTGATTAATTCACAAAAAAATATTATACTTAAATATTATTTAAATTAAAAAATAAGTTTTTAAAATTTTTGGGGGCCCCTAATTATTGGGTGACCCTAGACCATGGCCTAATTGAGCCTTTTGGGTAATCCAGCACTTATATATATATGTAAGTAAAGTGAAACGAAATAATAATTTTTAATTGTTCTCAAATTTCAAAAGTTATACATCAACATGCTTTAAATTGAGGATCATAGAATATATAATAAATTATTTCTAAATCTTGCCCGAGAAAAATCTTTTAATAAAATATTTCATCCTTATATTTTCATCAAACAACAATTTCCAATAATGACGAAGCATTGCATAGGGAATGTAGGAAGTCTTAGTTCTATCTCAAACACTTTTTATTTCCATGTTAAAACTAATGCTTCTTGCATGTCTTTACTAAAAATCTTAGTTTTTAAAGTAGTTCTTCAATGCATTTGAGGTATTATAAAAATTTCCAAAAAATGTTTGACACTTAAAAAACATGATGTTTTTACGGAGAAGACAAAAAATATTAACATCAACTTTATACAAAATACGACCGCGGTTCCTATATTAACGTCAACTTTATACAAAATATTGGCTCCTAATGAAATAATGACTCATTTCTCCCTTAGCAGTGCAACTGAATTAAAACATTAGATGTGCAATAAGTAAGTGGTTTATACATCAACTAATTTTTATTATTGAACTTTCAACCACTATCTGAATTCTCGAAATAGCCTGTATGCTCATTAAAGAAGTTTCAGAGAATACTTAAACTTTACTTTTGCACAGAAAATAGTGGACACCGCTAGCGCAGACACCCGCACCAAGATTTGTGCACAAGAGTTGCACAAAAATTTGATAGTTTTACTATTAATTTGCATGTAATTAATTTGTAAAAGTTTGGTGTCTATTTCTTTTCCCGTTTTAGCTGCAGGACCAATGATTCACTTCTACCTTTGAATTATTCCTACCCGTCATCCCCTGTAGCAAAACTTATTATTCATGTTTAAATATTAAAACAACAAAGTTCTTCAAGGATCATTTTTCAAAATTTACTTCCAAATACTTAACAAGGTGCTTTATTCGCAATTTTAAATTACCTAAGTCAACACTAAAAAAAACAGATTAGTCATTTTTATATAGAGGACCTCGTCTATGGAACAGAATTCTTGACGACAAAACGAAAAGTATAGCCTCAATAAGATCTTTTAAAAACATAGTTAAACAGCGTTTGCTCGACTTAACAAAGACAAACATATTTTTGTATATTTAATTTTAAAAAATGTTCGAGTTAGTCGAACATTTACTTACTTTAGAAACTTTTGTCTTTTTTTTTTTTACTTTACTTATTTGTTGTTTTTTTTACTATGTTTTTGAAATTTTATTTTATTTAAATTACCTTATTTTTTTTTAACTTGCTTTATATGAAGGGTGGCCAAAACTTTTCTGATAAGAGCCAAAGTTAGCTTTTCTAACTGTTAAATGGGGCCGGAGATTTTAATAATATAGTTTTTTAAAAATATTTTATTTGAAATATTGATTTGCAAAGGAATAAAACTCAAATACACATATTTACTAACTAACAACATATGCTGGTCACAAGGCTATTTGGCATAATACAAATTATAGTTTATTGGTAATCACGAACCTGCCTTTTTTTCACAATATTTTTAATGTCAATAGGCAACTGACTGGTTGCGATTCTTAATGTATTCTGCAAGTTAGGATCTGTCAGTACAGATCTTGTTTTGGATTTTGCAAATTTCATACGAGAAAACACTTTCACACAAATATATGCTACCAAATAAGATACCCATCATTTTTGCATTGTTGACGAAGTTGGTGTACTTATTTTGGTCAAGATTTTTGTAAAATAACAATAAATTTTGTTTATTATATGCTTCTCTCAAGGCATCGCTGCATTGAAGATCAATTAACTCCATTTGGAATTTAACTGGTACAGTTTCAATATCAGCAGAGAATGGCACTGTAAACAATTGGATTTTGTCTGCATGATTCTTAACATCTGCAAACCTTTTTGAAAATCTTGTTTTCAATTCAGCAATACAGATAACAAATTTTGCTGTGTTTCCATGATTCAGCTCACCCAAAGTTGGAAAATGGCTGAAATTTCCAGTGCGTAACTGCTGCTCCCACAAAGTTAATTTCAACTGAAAAGCTAGAATGTTGTACATTTTTCCAATTAATTGATCTTTTCCTTGGAGTTCTTTGTTAAGTATATTGTAATGTTGGGTCAAGTCTACTAGAAATGCAAATTTTTCAATAAACTCTTTTTCTTCTAGCTCTGGTGGATAATCTTTGTTGATAATTTTGAAAAAATCCAACATATTTTGTCTCAAGTCATAGGTTCTTTTCAGTATGTTACCTCTACATCCTACCTAGAAAGCTATTTCACCTCAGTATAATAAGGCAGATCACCATATTCAGAGTCATTTTCAGCAAGAAAAGCCTCAAACTGCCTACTTCGTAATGCACTGGACTTAATGCTGTTTATTGCTATAACTACTGCAGACATTACATTTTCCACATCCATATTCTTTGCTGTTAAATTTTGCTGATGAATAATACAATGCAGCTCAATTAATGACAATTTGTTTTCTGCCATTTTATTTTCCAGTCTGGAAACATCACCCATTTTTTTTCCAATCATTGAGCTGCCGCCATCTAATGTAAATAAAATTAATCTATTGTAAGTCAAGTTGAACTTTTTAAAAACTTTCTTCATGGCAAGAAAAATGTCTTCTCCTGTTGTTCTGCCTTGCATAGGATAGATGTCAAGTAGCTCTTTAGTAACAAGAAAATCATTATCAATACCACGAATAAAAATAACTAATTGAGCAGTTTGTGATATATCCGTTGATTCATCAATAGTTATTGAATATTACTGAAATGCTTTTATTTTTTCAGTCAATGACAAACTCAGATCATTAGCAACACCCCATGTTCTTTGTGTAATTGTTTGTCTTGAGAGGGAGATATTATTTAAAATTTTCAATTTTTCAGGACAAATGTTTTTGAACACAATTTCAAGAGATTCCGTAGTAATTTCCCCATCATTAAATGGTTTACAATTTTTAGCTAAAAGAAGACTCATCTCATAACTTGCAATAGCAGCATTTTCTGTTTCAGTGTTGCCCCTTTTTAACAAATCTTGTTGTTCAAATAACTTATTTTTCAATTTAATTGATTTTTCTTTCCGCACTTCGTTGACAAACTGATTATAAGTTTTTGAATGTTTTGTATCATAGTGCCTCCTTAAATTATATTCCTTGCACACTGAAACCGATTCATTACATATTAAACATACTAGCACTGAATTACATTCAACAAAAAAGTATTTAGTTTGCCATTCATCATTAAATAAACGACATTCCTTGTCGATTTTTCGTTGTTTTGATTTTGAAGATGCCATTTACAACTAAAAAACGCAAATGGTAGTTTTTTTATTTGTTTTTTTTTTTTTTTTAATTTTTTAGTGTTGTATTTGCCGATTGAAAATAATTTACACTCGTAATTTATAAAAACAAATATTTACACGACTGGGGCTTGAAGAAGACAAAATTCATCTTATCATTAAGCCCCCCCCCCCCCAAAAAAAAATGCATATTCATCAAATAAAATGTTTTAACAAAATGCAAAAAATAAAATATATAACGTTTAAAATATTTAGTAATTCAAAGAGTATTTATATTTAAGAACTGATTAGTAAAATAAGATGATATATAAGTATTAATATTACAAGAAGAATTTACAATAACTTTTTTTAATAAAAATTGAAATTATAAAATTTTACAATATTTTTAGTAATTAGTATTTCAAATAATAAAACTTAAAAAAATCGTTTGTAAATTCAAAACTTATAAGATAAGAAATACATTTACAATAGCAGACTATTGTTTAGAATATTAAATATAATATTAAAGAGTAATTAGTAGGTTAATTTTTGTTTTTGTTTGCTAGTTTAAAAAGCTTTTTAGAAGAACTTTAATTCATTTTCATGTATCATCAGTAATTGCTTAAGTTTTGTTTTAAACTGGTTTAAAGAATAATTAGATTTCAGCTCATTATTTATTATTGTATTCCACAGCTTAGGACCTCGGTTAGCAATTGAGAATTTGGTTGCTGAATAATGTGTTTTGGATTGAATGTAATTGTTTTTTGAAAATCTGGTAGGGTATATGTGGTTTATTTTTTCAAAAAGTGAATTAAATAACATTGGTGATGTTTTTTTATCAAGTTTAAACATGAAGATAAGAATATGGTAAAGGTTTAGTTTATATACGTTTAGAATATTAAGTTTATTAAATAATGTTTGAGTGTGAGAGAAACGGTCTACGTTTGTAATTATCCTTATAGCCTGTTTTTGTTTACTAAACAGTTTTTTTACTTTTGTTGCGTTTGGGCTGCACCAAGCAACGTTTGCATAATTTAAGTAGCAATGAATTAAAGAAAAATATAAGTTTTTTAAACAAGATAGATTTAAAAACTGCTTGGCTTTATACAAAACACCTATATTTTTTGATATTTTATTTTCAATTAGACCTATGTGGTCCCTCCAGGTTAAATTTTCATCCATTGCTGGCATTTTTTATTGCTATATTTTTAATTGCTGGCAGGATTTTTTTAATATATTGTTAATTATTTAAAGCGATAGTTTTTTTACAAAAAATATTTTAGAATTTATTAATTTATAAATTTAAATATTATATGATTTATTAATATTATATATGTATATAGTTTTTTTTATTATCTTTACAATTAACTGACGGACCGGATAAAAGATTGCTGAGGGCCATAGTTGGCCCACGGGCCTTATTGTGGCCACCCCTGTTTCATATAATGAGTATTTGAATAAAATGAGATATTTAAAAAAAATGTAATAACTTATTTTATAATACTTATTTTATCTACCGTAAAACATAATTACGGACGTTTTGAAGTACTTTTTTTTTTACTTAAATGAAATTGTTTTAAATTAAGTTATGATAAAAAATATTCTATAGGTATTCAATAAATTTGAGTTTCATAGTAGGATGATAAACAATCACTAAAAGAACGCAAGACCAAATAGCACACTGTTCGCATGTATGCCATTGAGCATATGTACTAATAACCCAATCAACACCACAAGAATAAAATAAACAAATGGGCTCTTATATTCAATAAATGTTTTCAATGGAGCAATGAGTCTAGAGTCATTTTTTTTTTTTTTTTTTTTTATTAATCAAATAATAAATACCTATATCCGGAATTATTATTTTGCTTGTTTTTGTTATATTTTGAATTTATTTCAAGAAATATTAACAATACTTCAATTGTTTTGCATAATTTTAACCAGCAAAAAGTTTGGCACAAAATATTGTTTATACAATTTTTATTTTTATTTGCAAAACAAAGTTTTTTTTTCATTTTTTTGTTTATTTAATTTTCTTAGATTTCAAGTTGGAAACAAACACGGTTGTAAATATATTTTCGAATTAATTTTTTTATTGTTTGATATTTCGTGTGTGAAGTTTATTTATTAAAAAAAAATTTTAGTATATAGAATGTGAAAACGGAATTAACGCAAAATTTTTAATTTTGCGCGTTTTTCAGATTTCCTCATATAAAAAATACGAAGCTTTTTATAAAACCATCCAGAACTAGGTGATATCTATAATTAGGTGGTTTTAGGGTATATATTTTACTTTAAAAGTTTTAATTAGTATTTATCAACTTGTTATATATAATGATTATTTATATAATGAACACGTTGTATAAACTTGTAAAACTAATTTTTTTAAATTCTTACTTTATTTATTCAACTTATCAAATTTTATTTTAATATTGTTATTATAACTTGCTTTATTTAATCAGTATACAAATTACTCGTTAAATAGAGCAAGTTATAATAACAATATATAAATACAAGTATATATTAAATATTATGGAAATTTTATACAAAAATACATTACACCTATTATAGGGGCTTGACAACAATACTTATGTCTTCTACTTGCTCCTATCATTCTTTATATTTTGACTTATTTTATTGAATTAGTAAACAAGAACATTGTAAAATGCTTATAAATGACGAAATAAATAAAATTTAAAAAAAATTTGTTATAATTTTATTATTAAAATTGCTTATAATTTTATTTTTGTGACAGCCTAAATACAAGTTCTCATGCAGCTGTTACAGTTTGAGGATCGATATCTTTGTTAATACCTAAAATATTTAGGGCATTAGCTGAAACATCCCTCTTCAAATCGACCAAAAACAAAGTGAATTTGTTAACTTTTCTTTAAAGCTTTCTAATTTGGAAAATAAATATGTTAACGAACAGATAACCCATACTTTTTTATGATAACATTTTATGTTTATGTAAAATATTGTGATAATTATGATAGCATGCACAAAAGTTTGATAACATTATTAATGTACGTCATCATGGCCTTGTTTTTTACCAATGACATAATATTAAATATAACAAAACATATACAAGGGGGAGCGGAGTCCAATTAAGGGGCAGTCCTAAATCGTACGTACTTAATGGATGGCCCCTTAAGTATATCCGGGATAAGTACTGGACAATCTTGGGATTTCGGGATTATAAAAAAAACCGGGATCGCAATACTAGTTTTGAATATTAAATAAATATCTTACTCAATTTTTATATTAAAAGTTGCTTGAAATAAATAACATTTGTTAAAAAAAAAGGGGATCACATCCAACAACCCTCCCCTCCCACGGTATTGTCATAACAAGTTTATACGAGAAAAAAGAGAGAAATAAATAAATTAAAAATAAAGAGAAAAAGAAGTGAAGAAGAATAAAGTTTGAAAAATAATGGAATAATCAAAAATAAAAAAGTTATTAAAATAATATATACCAACTGCAATCGACATTTAAATCGAAATGAAAAAAAGAAAAAAGAAAAAAAAAAGAATAATGAAATTATAAGCAGAGAAGAAAATCAACAAAAAAGAAAAAATACAAAAACGGAAAATGAAACATTTGAACGAATATAAAAATTGTAATGAAAATGGAAATTAAAAAATAAGTTAATGTAATATAAAGAATGAAAAAGAAAGGAAAAAGAAAAAGATATTTTGAACGTTTTCGTTTTAAAAATACGACTTGAAAAAGTTTGGCAAACCAAGATTTTTTTTTCAATTTTTACCTAACATTTCTTGCTATTATTGATTTAATATTATGATTTATGTTTAGTTTGTTTTATCTAGTTATGTTGTTATTGGTAAATGATTTTTTTTATTCAATTTTTTAGCGTATATATTTTTACTTATTATTTTTTGTTAGTCATCATTTTTTAATTATTATTTATTTTTTAATAGTTATATGTTTATTTCGCATATAGTTATACATTATTCATTTAGCCATTTACTGTTTTATTCTATCATGTTAGTTTTATCAAGTTTTTTTTATACTAAAATTTTTAATTTGGTTATAATATTTGTTATAAATATTATGCTTATTATATCATAATAACTATGATTTTAATTATTTTTTCATTATTATTTTATTTTATGATATTATTATCATCAATATTATTAATATTGTTGTTATAATTATTTGGTGTCACTCCTTTGATAAGGCTTCTGCATAAGTGACGCCTTCCTTGTCAAATGATTATTTGTTTATTCTTAACAATTATGTTTTATTATGATTGTAATTTTAGTATTACTATTATTGTTGTTATCGTATAATTGTACATTTGGATGAGGAAAATAAATATCTTGTTGTTGTTGTTGTTGTTGTTGAATGTCATCAAGATAAATGAAATTAACGCTAATAATTTTTTTCAATCGGATTTTCAACCGGATTACTTTAGTTTAGAGGCATTAAATAATCATATACCAGAATTTTTTAATATTGAAAATTAAAGCCAGTATATATATTATATGACTTTATTTGTTGTAACAATAACTAAAAATGTTTTACAAGAACTAGTTATATATATATACATATATATATATATATATATATATATATATATATATATATATATATATATATATATATAAATTTTATATTTTATATATATATATATATATAAAATATATATATTTTAAGAATATAGAAAGTATAACTTTGTGCAGTGGAGTTGTTTCAACAATGCAATATTATCCCACAAGTTTTCGAAATAAAAGAATAGTAACACCCCAGTAGGCACGCAACGTTTTATTCACGTTTCAATCACGCGTATTATAGGTGACTTCGTCCAGGTTACTATTTTACATGAAAGTTACGTGAATGTTACGTGCCAAAATATCGCGTCTTTCGGAACTTTTTTTATTCTCAATAATAACCTGGCATAAGAAATGTGAATTAATATTTTTTATTATATTAATTATTTTTTTATAGTATAGTTTTTGTATTCAATATAGTAGTTATTATTATTTACTGCTATGATAATATAATTAATTTTTATTGTAGTATTATCATAATTAAAAAAAAAAAAAATTGGTCTATATAATGTCTTATAACGCAATGCATTTAAAACAGAACTAAAAAGTACAATATATTTCAAGTTGTAATATCAAATAAGTTAAATAAATTAGTACCAAGCGTCCCTATTTGCCACAAAAATAAGACTAAACTCAAATACAAGGTATGCTTTTTTTCTACTTTATGATATAATATTTTAGACTGGCGAATTTGTCCATTTTGCTTACTTAATTTAGTACAAATTAAGTTATGACAAATTTAATATCAAATTAAAATATAATTTGTCCATGTAGCTTATTTAATTATTAAATAAGCTACATGGACAAATTATAAGTTCTAGCAGAACTTATTCTTGATTATTGAGCAATAATAATGTCCCTTGAACTTCTGCATACATTATTGCTCAAGAGTCGTTTAGATAAAAACCAAAAATAAATTTTCTTTCTTTATTTGGTTTTTATCAACAAGGTTAAAGAATTTATCCATAATAATATCAATAAATAAATGTGTTATGCTATTTATTATTGAAATATGTATATATTATTGTTAAATACTTTATTTCTTTGTAATATATGACATCTTGATCTGGTGCTTTACTTGTTTAAAAAGGTTAATACTTATTTATTTAATTTGTGTATATTATTTAAATATTATATGATTAATATATATATTTGAATTATATAAAATTATTATTATATATATATTATATGACTTTTATTACTATTGTTATTATTATAAAACAGGTTATTTACGCGGATTTGTTCGATGTTTTCCCCACAAAAAGATGATTATGATGCTATTGTATTTGAAACGGCATTATACTTATCTTTCAATGTTGACGACCTTCCAATATGTAAAGCAAGTTTCTCTCAAGTATAGCATTCCTTTTTTAAAAATTGTTTCATGATTTAGATCAAAGAAATAGTAGCACCAGAAAATCTTGTTGCCAAAACAGTTGATGACTCACCATGTAAGATTTGTGTTATAAATTTGTGATTTAAGATGATTATTTAATAATCATATTATTATTTAAGTTTTTATATGTATCTTTTTAGCTAAATTTGGGGTCGCGAGCTATTATTGGAGAAAATATTGACTTATTCATTAGATAAAGTTTGGTGCGTGCTCTTACCTAGTTTCCTTCTTCACGTTTCAATCATGTACATTTTAGGTGACCTTGTCCAGGTGACAATTTTACTTGATTGAAAAGTGAAAGTTACGTTGCCAAAATATTGTGTATTTTTGAACTTTTTTTATTCACAATAAAAACATGTGATTAGAAACTTGGAATGATATTCTTTATTTTATTTACTATTTTTTTATAATTTAGTTTCAGAGATTATCTTATTTGGGATATTGCCGGAATACCGGATATTTTTTTTTTTTAATTTATCTTTTTCCAAATATCCGAAAAGTTTTCCATACATGCAAGTTAAAGTATATATTATTGTCATCTATTTGTTTTTATGTTGTTTTAGTCATCATTTATACAAAAATTAAAAAAAGTTTTTAAAAAATTGAGAAACAACTTGACTGAATGCAAACTTAAGGGAAAAACGAGGGGAAAAATATTCTGAATTTTTTCAGGATATTTTCCGCAAACATTTTTCCAGATTTTTTAAATATAATGATCATATAAAATATGTAGTTTATATATTCATTATTGTAATTACTTTTTATTTTACTTTTATAATAATATAATTATTTTGCATTGTAGTTTTATAATAATTAATAAAAAAAGTATTAGGGTATAAGATATCTTATAACGTCGCAGTGCATTTTTGAAAAAAATAAAATGTCACATATATAATATTTTATCTAAACATTATATTATCGTATATCTAAGTTTTATCAATTTAGGTTTAATAAATATATTACAAAGCTTAGTTCAAAATCGTGTAAAGTTATCGCAGATAATTCTCATATTGCAACACACAAAAGATCAAACCCTAATACAAGGTATACTTTTTTTTCTACCCTACTATATATTATTTTAGACTGTCAAATTTGTCGATGAAATTAATTTAATAATAAATAAGTTATTATAACTTATTTAATATTAAATTTATTAAGCTACACGACAAATCATAAGTTCTGCATATAATATTATTGACTTGGAAGACCCAATGGTATTGTTATGTTATTGCCTAGGAATATCATTCTGTAGTAAGACCCAATAACCTTTTAACTTTTAAAGTTTGAGAAAATTCATTTTTCCCTCTCTTCGTCTTCTTTTGTGATCGCACCCTGTAGCAAGAATTTAATTTAGTTCATATCTTGTTGGAGAATGCAACTTGGTTCTGAGTTGAATTTTCAGCACTCGGTATTTATTGGTAACCTAATTTGACAATACTTTATTATACATACTTTTAGTTTTATACATTTTTTTATATAATACATAATTAGGGGTAGATGAGGCTCCTTAGCCGTGGTGAATGTTTCCTCAGCAAAAGAAGCCTCAAGGTAAAAATCTCACCATGAGTAAGGAAAATCATGATATAAAATCCCCACTATAACGTTGGTTGGTTATGTGGTAACTATTACATTTTTAAAAATTGTTTTAATTTTTCTGTGTGCATTCTAAAATGACCTTTAATGTTGTTCAAAACTTTGTAGATTACTCGTTTAAAGCAACTTCGTTGGCTTTCACCTTTGCATCTAGTGAGTTAATGTATGAACAAGGTAATGCAGAAACAGATGCAAGTATAAGAAGATGGAAAACAAAGAAAACAAATTATTTAATCAGATGTTATCACATAAGGTGAGTACAGGTCTTTTTCTAATCACGCGCATCAATTATTAACTATATATATATAAATATATATATATATATATATATATATAGATAGATATTAGATAAAGATATAAATAGATAAACAATATTTTTTGAAACTTGTATTTTTTATTTTGTGCTTCATTTTTTTAATTTTCTGTCGACTTTTTTGTTATATCTTTTTTTATTAAATCTTTATTTTATAGCAATTAGAGTATAAAATTAGAAGGCAAATGACTTTTTTTATTTTTCTACATTGTATGTAGTATTGTTTTCTCAAAATTATTTTTATTTAGATAAAAGAAAACAAATAACAGCACTAGAAAATTTGTTGCCAAAATAGTTGGCAACTCAAAAAAGTAAGATTTGTTTTAAAAGTTTGTGATTTAAGATAATTATTAAATAATCATATTATTATTTTAGAATTTATTTGTTTCTTTTCAGCTAAATCTGATTCATTGGATAAAGTTTGATGCGTGCTCTTATAGGAGAAAATATTGACTGATTCGTTAGATTATGTTTGAAATGTGCTTTTATGGAGAAATATTGATTGATTCGTTAGATTAAGTTTGAAACGTGCTCTTCGTAAGTTGCAGATCTGTGACTTTGTACTTAGTACTTATTGGATATAAGGAGGATATTTTACAAAAGTGCAGCTTTTATTACAAATTCAAAATGTTTATGTCAAGAACTAATATACTGACTAATAAAACCATGTAATTTAATACGTATTAAATATTTCCTCGAAGATGGGTCTTTTTTCTTTACACGAATTTAAACACTTCGTATTTATAAAGCATAATTATTGCTTAAATATTACGTGCCAAAATTAACGTAAAAGCACGTCTTTTAGACACTTATGGGGACCAAAAAATCACCTAAATGCCACGTGCCAAAATAACGTGAAATTCACGTTTTTGTCACGTCGCTGTGCCTACTGGGATGAAAAATAACAAAATCTATACAGTTAACCTTGGGAGTTTTCGTATTTCTTTTATGGCTGATTTTAGAACGCTAGGTAAAATATTTTCTGAAACTTAGATGACTCAAAAGTTATTTGTAAACAATAACCCATCAATTTCTTTGCACCATTAAAATCACTATTGGCAACTCTTTAAAAAAGTAGACAACTTCTCTGTTCCAAAATAAATCTATTTTAAGATAATCATAAATTCAGAAATGTGCGATTTCAGCTTATGATTTTTAGACAATGAAATGGTTTTTTAGGGTTTTTTTATCTAAAGTTATGCCATTTTATCTAAGTTATTTGATTATATGAAAAAAAAATAATAATAAATGGTGCAATGGTTTCATTGCTTTTAAATTTACAGTAAAAATCATAAAACCCTAAAAGTTTGAAAATAAAAAGTTTGAAAAAACAAAAGTTTGACCGACCGTGATTTAACAAATATATATAATTAGACAAAAAGTTTTAACAGACTTTTTCCGTACCCTTTCGGTCATTGTCAATAAAAAATTGCGTTATTAAAAAATTAGGGTTAATAAAAAATTGAGCGCGATTGAATGATATCACTTTTGGGTAAACAGTATTTTTGCCTGGTTTTCTCAGATAATGGCTTTTAAGTTGCTAATAATTCTATTCTTTTATGTCTGTTTTATTATAAAAAATTAAAATTAAATTTTTTTTAAATATAATTTGTTACTTAAATTAATTAATTACTTTATCATCTGGACAAAAAAAAAATTGTGTTACTTTAAAAATATAATTTAATTACGTGGCACAAATGAGCCCTCACAGAAGATACTTTTCAACACAACATTCAACACACAACACAAATACTTTCACAAAGTATTCCTTCATTGGGGATACTTTATTCCAGTTTTAAAGATTAAGGTCGTAACCCTTGAAATAAATTATGATTTTTGATATCTAATCGATTTATTTAAGAATTTTGTTAGCTTTTCACATATGTGTAATATGAATGGTTTTTTTGAATGTAATTGCAAAAATGTTGATATAATTTAAAGTAGAGATTTTATTTTTCCATAAAAACCCCCTAGCAGGGTAACGCACACTGATTTTTAATGTTAGAGACAGTGGCGGGTCCAGGTCATCTTTTAAGGTGGATTTAGCTGGGGGGTTTTGGGGGCCGAGGGTTTTAATTAAACGTTTTGCGAAGTCGGGAAATCGTAAACTAGATTTTGTAATATAAATTGTTTTACTTTTACTAGAACACTACTACACTAGTCTAACAAACTGAACTCTGCAGCATTTAAATAAATTGTATATCAATAACTTCTAATTATAATTTTTAATAAAGAGAAAAAAAAAATTAAAAAAGAAAATATACTATTGTAGGGGAGGGAGTACAATCGCCTCCATAGCCCCTACCTCCCACCCACCCCCATATGGATCCGCCACTAGTTAGAGATAGCTAACTTTCAGACATGGAGCAAACTCAAAACAGTTACATGTTTAAACCTATGTTACATGTTTAAACCCTCCTCTCTTCCCGAAACGTGAAAGCATATAGTTTTTTAAATATATTTTTAATTATTCTTAACTAAGTTTATAGGGTAGAGCGGGCATATAGGGACACTTGAGAAACAAACGCTTGCTGATGATAAAATAATCAAATTTTAAGTTAATTCTTATATTTTTGCTAAAATTCATTAGTTTAAAAAAAAAAGAAAAAAAAAATCAAAAATAAACTACGACAACCTAAGTAACGAAACTCTAGAGGAGCAAAAGTTTTATACTTTGCGAGTAGGTGGGGCAAAACGGGACAATTAAAGAATGCAATCTATCATTTAAACTTGTTCGAACATTATGCTCAAATTGTTCAATGTTAGATAATTTCTTAAAACCAGTTTTAAAAGAGGTGAAAAATATTTTCAAAAAAACATCCACTTTTTATTAGTAAAACAAAATTACCATCAGTTCAAAACACATCTTCTGTCGCTGTATCGCATAAGAAAATTAGATATGATACCCGGCCGGATAATCCAGCCAAAGTGGTGAATAATTTACTATCTAGTATCTGGCCGGATTTATCATATATAAATATATTATCAGTAGATGACGAAAATAATAGATAATTTTATGGCATGTGTAAAACCCTTTTTAATGCGGTAAAAAATTGGTACTTAAGCTTATAGGTCAATTTGTTAGCTAATCAAAAAAGTTTTTGCTAATGGCTCAAAATTTATTACATTTACTATTACACTCATATTTAAAAAGTATTTCGAATTAAAAGTAACATAGAACATTATTTAAAAACATAAGTCACCGTCATTTACATATGATATTATTAGCCCCCTTAAATAATGAGTTTGTAAACTTTCTACTTTTATTATTTTGCTAGAAATTTTTGGGTTACTAAGGAACTTCGAGATAGTTTGCGGAACGGAAATGAGACTATAAATTCATGTATTTAATTAACAAAAGTAAAAATTAAGTAATTTAGTAAAATAATATAGTAATTGCGCAAGTGTAACTTTTGAATGACTAAACTCTTGATCATTATTGCTGACGTCGTTACTAAATTTAGTTACCTAAAAGTTTCCCAAAAAGAAAAATCATTCAGCATTTACAGTGGCTGATTAAACCACGTTGTGTTTAATATATACCCCACACATGCAGAACTAAATAAGCACACACGTGATGTTTATTTATTAACAGATATTTGTTAACACTATTATTTTTAAAAAGTTTCCGTTCGTTGGTCTGCAGTGAAAACAAATATTAATTTATCTAATGTAATTACATAGTCTGCACAATATTATTTAAATGTTTATACTAGGGGTCGGCAACTTGCTGCTCACAAGCCAAATTTGGCTCTTCTGATTTCAAGACTCTCGAGCTTCATACACAATATTATAAAATTGAAATAAAAATGTTGTTGCCTCTTTACAAACTTAACCATACATACGTGCATCTTTTTGCACTCTACCACAAAGTGCTATGATGTTTAAAAAATATTTTTTTTATTTTATAAATGTATGAATAATTAATAAACTTTTGAAATTTCATGTCCATCACCAGAACAGAAGACATTGTACTAGAGTGACGAATTTTGCAAAGAAGTTACTTTATACTATACATATTAATAAGTTGACGTTTTTTTTTGTTAATATATAATAAATATATTCATAATTATATTGAAACTGATTAAATCTTTCATTTATTCTTTATTGTTCATTATATAAATCTTTTTTTATATATATATATTTTGCTATTCGCAGAGACCATGCCCAAGTATTTATTCAAAATAAGTTTTACAATATAAGAATGAATAAAATACGTATAGTCAGAATTAGAATTTTGTTAACGTTACAACAAGAACGCGGATACTCGCAGAAGATCATTAGATCTTGTCATCGAGAACCGCCTAAACAGATTTTAAATAATAAACAATCCTTTAATAATTCATAGACAAGTATTCACACATAAATACAAAGATAATTATTTATACATATTTAAACATACAAACATGTAAATAAATATACTTACACATCAATATATATATATATATATATATATATATATATATATATATATATATATATACACATACAAATAATACGCACAAATACACATACATATATACGTATATATATATATATATATATATATATATATATACATATATATATATATATATATATATATATATATATATATATATAAGTTAAGATAAAAGATTTCGTATATATAAATTACGATAAAATATTTCCTAAGAGTATTAATAAAAAACAAAACAAACTTAAAAATATATCAGAATATTTTCAACTGAGAAAAGAATTTCTTTCAATTTTCTTTTAAACAAGAAAAAGTTCCATTCATGAGAGAAATGAAAAAGTTTTAACACTATTTTGTTCCATAAAAATGCTCCTCTAAATGAAATACAAAATTTACCAAATTTAGTTTTGAAAACTGGTTGAAGAATAAAATTTTCATTACGCAAATTGTATTTATTTTTAACTTTTAAAGAATATAAATTGTGAAAAGAAATAGGAGATGTGCGAGACTTACATTTAAACATAAAACACAATACATTAAAAATATTAAGTTTATATATATTAAGAATATTCATTTCGTTTAAAAGAGGCTTAGCATGATAAAATCGATGTTTAAAATTAATAAGTCGTACAACATGTTTCTGTTGGCGATAAAGTGGTTCTAATTTAGTTTTACTTACACTACCCCAAGCCGCATTAGCATAGTTTAGATGGCAATGAATAAAAGAGTGGTAAAGCTGAATTAAAGTATGTTTATTTAGCATGCTTCTTATTTTAAATAGTATTCCTATACTTTTGGAAATTTTAGAGGATAAGTTTTCAATGTGTTTTTTCCATGTCAGATTTTCATCAATAAAAACCCTTAAAAAATTTGTAGCCGTTACTCTTTTAATTTGAATGTCATCTATAAAAAGAGTAGGCAATTCACTTGGTAGAAGATGTTTTTTGTAGTATGGATGAAAAAGAGACCATTTTGTTTTTTCAATGTTAAGAGAAAGCTTATTAATTTAAACCATTCTGAAATTTTAATTTATTCTATGTTCATACTTTGAAATAGGGTAATTATGTTACTATGAGATAAAAAAAAATTCGTGTCGTCAACAAACATAATTGTCATTAAATTAGATGCTTCATAAAGATCGTTTATGTAAATGAGAAATAGGAGAGGTCCTAGGACAGACCCTTGAGGAACTCCGCATGTTACATCTAACAAGTTTGATTTCGATGATACGTCATAGTGAAGAAATTGCTTTCTATTACTTAAATAACTTTTTAAAAGCTTCAAAACATTGCCAGAGATTCCATAATGTTTAAGTTTTTTAAAAAGAATTTTAGGATCTATCGTATCAAAGGCTTTAGACAAGTCAATAAAAATGCCTAAAGTAAATTTGGAACTTTCAAATGATTCAGTAATATATTGTGTTATTTGGAGTATAGCGTGTTCAGTGGAGTTATTTTTTTTAAACCCATATTGATTTTTGTATAGGATATTATTTTGAGAAAGATGATTAAAAATTTTTATTATAAAGAATTCTCTCTATAATCTTTGAGAAAACAGAGAGAACAGATATTGGACGGTAATTACTAACATTAAGTAAGTCTCCACCTTTAAATATTGGTGAAACTCTAGCTATTTTTAATTCACCAAGAAAAATTCCTTGTTGAATTGAACATTTAAATATTTTAAAAAGGATATTTTTTATGATATCATATGAATCAATGACAATGTTTCCATTGATATCATCAGAACCGACTGCTCTATTTAACTTTAGCATTTTAAAAGCTCTATCAAATTCATCAAAAGACAATTCAAAAGAATTTAGATAAGATATTAAAGGAAAACTACATCTGTTTATTGTTTTGTTTATGTTTGAAATTTTTAATGCTAAATTTGGTCCGACTAAAGTAAAGAATTCATTCATTTTATTAGCTACCACTCCTGGATCATCAAATATTTTATTATCAATTTTAATAGCTTTAGGTAAAGAGCTAGCTTTCAATTTTTTACTGCCTGTAATTTCTCTTAAAACTTGCCATGTTTGCTTTGAATTATCTTTATATTTTTCTAGTAAATTTATGTAGTATCTTTTTTTTAAATTTTTTCTTTGCATTTCAAATTTTTTGCGTAATTCTTATAAATTGTTTTACTTTCTAATGTTCTCGTTTTTAAATACTTTATATACAACTTTTGCTTAACTTTAGAACTTTTTCTGAGATCTTTTGTAACCATGGTGACGTGAAATTTTTTTTTTTAGTATTTTATGTTTAGGAAAATTAATATCATAAATTTCAAAAAATGTTTTTAAAAACGAATTATAAGCTAAATTAGCATCATTAGAATCTATATGTTTCCAATGAAGTAAAGATAATTGTTCCTTAAAAGCAGAGCAATTCGCTTCCGTAAAAAAACGTTTGATGAAAGGTTTATTATGGTGTAGAATTTTTTTGATGTTTGTGTTTATGGAGAAAAAAATGGGAAAGTGATCAGAGACGTCACTTTTAATAATGCTTTTTATTAAAGATAAGTTAAAAACGTCAGTTGTAATTATATTAACTAATATGGAGTTGATGATATTCTGGTAGGCTTATTTATTAACGGTATCGCTCCAATTTCGAAAATGTCATTGTAAAACTTTTTAATGTTAGTATTAGTGTGGTATTCAAAATAGTTTAAATTAAAATCACCAACTATGTAGTTTAATTTCTTTTCATGTGAACTTTTTTTAATTATATCATTATGTAAAAAGGCATTAAAATCCTCAATTAAGCCATTTGGTGGGCGATAACAACAACTTAAAATTATATTTTTGGCATTTTTAGTTAAAATTTCAATACTTAAAACCTCTTTATCGCCATCAGAAATGCTTAAGTCTGGCCTGTTAATAAACCGCAAGTATTCATTCACGTAAAAAAGAATACCACCACCTTGCTTTTTATTTTTACGCGCTAAAGAAATTAAATTAAAACTTGGAAGGTGGAGATTTGAGTTTTTAACATCATCAGAACTGCACCATGTCTCTGTAATGCATATTATGTTAAAAGTATTAGAAGTTTCTTCTATATTACTATGAAAAGTATCAAAGTTTTTTTTTAAACTTCTTATATTAAAATGAATAACATTAAGAAAATCCCTATTAAGATAATCTTTCAATTCATTGTTATAAAAATAAGAGCAGTTTTGCAAGTATGCTGAGAATGAACTGGAAAAGTGTGTTGAAATGAGTGTCAGAAAGATACGGCACCGGTGTCACGAAATAAATGTTCCCCATTACAGAATTTCCCTCCGGCCGAAATATTCTTTCCGGGGGGAAATTTATTTCGAAATAATATTTCCCCCCTCGTAATATTTGTTCCCCTATCTGCGAAATAAATTTTCCTCCGTGATATTAGTTCCCCCTTAATACTTAATAATATACAAATTGACATAACTTGCGCAATTAAATGCGCATATAGATAGATCTAAATGCTAAATGCTACTTTTGGTTCAAATGCTAAAATAACAAAATCTACATAAAAAAACAAAGTTTCGCTAGAATCGAACGCATCTTTTATAACTTTTTTTGTTATATAAAGTTTTTTCATGCAAATCTCTAATAAGTTGCTAACAAATTATACGTTTTATTGTTAAAAAAATAACTTCGTGCAAGTTTGGACGTTTTTAAATGTTTTGAAAAGGTTGTTTGGAATTTTTGTTTGTATATTTATGATTATGTTATTTAAATCTATATAAGTTTTTTTGTTATGTTTAGTAAAATAATACTATAAATTGCAAATAATTTTTATGATATAACTTTCATTTCATATTTATTATAGTTATTTGCTTTCTGTAACGAAAACGAATACTTGCTAACGTTTATAATTCAACTAGTTAAATAAAATTACAAATTACTTGCAAAAATAAGTTGTTTTTATTCGATATAATGATTTAGTTATTTTAAACAAGAATATGGAAAATGAAGAAAGTAAAGCTCTGCAAATGTATCTCGGGAAAAATGAATATCCTTATAATTATACGAAAGACGATAAAAGAAAACTTCGAAAGAAAGCAGAATCCTTCCGGTTGGTACATGAAGATTTATTTCATATCGGAAATGAAAAAAAACTACAACGTGTGGTAACTGGAGAAAATCAACGAAACCGTATAATACAAACTCTCCACAGCAACATAGTTGGAGGATGTCACTTTGGGCAAAACGCCACTATCAAAAAAGCAACTGATAGGTATTGGTGGAAGTCGATTTCAAAAGACATACGAAAATTTGTAGCATCCTGCCCTGAATGTCAACGTGCGAATCCTAAAAACAAACCATCACATGCGACGCTTCATCCAATCCCAGTACATGACATTTTTCACCGTTGGGGAATAGATCTAATTGGTCCGTTGAAAGAAACTAAGAGCGGAAAGAAATATGTTGTAGTAGCAACAGAATACCTTACTAGATGGGCTGAAGTTAGCAAAAGACGCGTAATCTTTTCATCGTTTCATTCTCCGTCTGGTATTCAGATTTGGAGCTTGCTACATTCTACTTCATGACCAAGGACGCGAGTTTTGTAACAAGCTCGTGGAAGATCTTTTATTGATATTAAATATGGAATCCGCCAAAACATCAGCATATCATCCTCAGACTAATGGACTGACAGAAAGGTGATAAATGGTTATACTTTTTTTTATCTTTGTACAGTTTTAATAGCAACTTTAAAATTAGTTTTTTGTTTAAAAAAGGAGCATTAATTATTTGCTTTAAATACAACAGTTACTAACTATAATTTATTTATTTAATCTGCACAATAGGTTTAACCAAACATTGATTACCTATTTAATGAAGCTCGTAAACAACGAAGCAAACGACTGGGATGAACTACTGGACCCGGTGGCTTTTGCATATCGAATAAATAAACAAGCTTCTACGAAATACTCTCCCTTTCAGATTATGTATGGAGTTAAAGCTCAGATTCCAGTTGATTTAGAAAACCAGACAAGAGAAGTTTTTCAATGGGATACCAAAATCGATGAAGCCAAACAAGGATTACAAATGAAAGATTTCGCTGAAAAAATTGGTGCGAAAAGAAACGTAGCTAAAGAGAACATCGCAATGGCACAAAATATTTAGAAGAAACGTTACGATATTAAACATTTAAGTCAAAAATTTGCAGTTGGTGATAAAGTTTTGAAATGCAACAGACGTAAAGACACACGAATGGGCGATAAGTTGGCCCAGAGATTTCACGGCCCTTACACGATAATAAAGGTTTTGGACAAAGGAGTTTATCGGTTGCAAGATAAAAAAAGAATATTGAAACAAACTGTTAACGGTATCAACTTAAAAAGATGGAGTGAACAACGGGATACAGCTATGTCAAATCAGTCTGATGCCTCCGATCAGAATAATGATGAAGTTATAGCAACAGAAACAATCGATAATCAACAAATGGTTTCAAAATCTGAATACTGGATTTCAAAGTACAATCTGACCATTGGAGATAAACAGATCCTGTTTTCAAACGCATGGTTGAACGACAGAATTATTGATGCAGTCAATAAAATGGTTTCAACACATCTTGGTAACAAAAACATTCAATCAACTCTTCTAGTTCAGACACGATCTGGGTTCAAAGCAGTTACCTGTGAGTCCATCATCATTCTTCACGACGTCAACCATTGGGTGACAACTGCATGTATTGACAGAGAGGTTTTGTATTTAGATAGCCTTCATGGTTCTGTTTCAAACTATGTTAAAACTCAAATGAGACAACTGTATTTTAATTTTGTTAATACCGAGGGTTTTCTTCCAGTAACTGTGGTACCATGCGCACTACAACCGAATGCATCTGACTGTGGTGTTTATGCAGCTGCCTTTGCATTTTAGTTGGTCATTTATGGAAAAGATGGAACGACGCAGACGTTTAAAAACAAAATGATGCGTTCACATCTCATTAGCTGTTTGGAAACATCAATCATCAAACCTTTTCCGATAACCGTCTTACGTAAACGTGGAAAAAATAAAGCGATGCAAACTATTCACATTTAGAACAATTACTGAACAATATTTATAAGTTATTGCTGTAAAATGCTGTAAAATACAGGTAATACTGCTAAATTACGGTTTTATTTTATTTGGTTCTTTTTTTAAATGAAATATGGAAGGCATGTGAAAATTTTGCCTTAAGCACCGCCATGCATATCGACGTTCTTGGTATAGGTTCTCGTATTTAACATTATGGCATGTTATTTTATAATTAAAATAGCGTAACAATAATTATAATAATATAAATAAATTAAAAAAAAACCCTTTATCAAAAAAATCAAAGTTTTGCAACATTTTTAGCGGGGAAACATTTATTACGGGCGGGGATGAAATATTTTATCCTCCCGGAATGTTTATTCTAGAATAAACTTTCCGGGGGGAAGGTTTGTCCCGGTACCAACTTTCCGGGTGGAAAAAAATATGGGGGGAAAATTTGTTTCGCAATACCGGCACCATAAAAATTTAAACCATGATGACAGTTTATAAATTTTTTTCAAAACTAACAATTTAAAATATGTTTTAATCTTGTGCGTACTTTTAGTTTTGTGTTTTAATTATTTAATTAAACACACGGTTTGCCGTTTCTATTATATTTTTTGAATGTTAAAATTTTGTTCCCTAATCCCAACAAATATCTGCGATTGCTATAATACGCTCATTTTATAACGATTTTTGAACGTTTAAAAGACGTTTTGAAGGTTTTTTAAATGTTTAAAAGACATTTTTTCTAAAGCTTTTTTGTAAAATTGTACTTGAAGGGATTTTCTTATTAACGTTTTTATACGACGTTTTTAGAACGTCCATAAAGGATGTAGTTTAGCCTTTATTCTAGAATCATTTTAGAACGCGTCCGTTTAAACGTTCATTGTACTTTTTTATATACGTGCCTGTGCGCGCTGGGTTTCCTCCCGTTAATAAACTGCACAAAACTTTAACATAAATACCATTATTATATATACTAAGTAATTTGTGGCTATGCAAAAGAAATATGAAAAATAATTAAAGGCCACAATTTTGCAATGATTATTAAAAATGAAATTGTTTAAAAAAATACTAAAAATTGTAATTGCAAATAAGTATTTATTTGCCCTATGACTCCCTAGTTGACACGAGACTCAAAAAAGATGTCACTTGAATGTACAAAAGACGTTCAAAACGTTCAAAAGATGTTCAAAACGCTTTAAAGACGTTCAAAAGACGTTTTTGTTCCATGCCTAGAAGTAGCAAATGCTTTTTTCTAAATGTTCTTTTAAAATGCGTTGTTTTTTCGCAAAATAACAGTAATAAATAGTATATTAACTTTATCAGAGGCGAATGAAAAAAAATTTACGCTAACCACAAGCTATCTTTTAAACATAGAAAATACTCAATTGAGACTGCCAAAATTAACTAGGCAATTAAAAAAAATTATGTTAATTTTAAATCAAACTTGTGTTCTCTAAATACTTCACCTGTCTGTAATAAAACTTTCAATAAATGTATGCTATGTTTGCAAAAATAGTTTGAAACTATTACCCATATGGATCAAGATAATTTACTAAATAAAAAAATTGGATTTTTAAAAACTATAAAAACAAATGCGAAAACTAAAAATATCCTAATTCTAAAGAATTCTTTTTCACAGCATGAAATATATGAAATATATATTTCACAAGATAAAAAATAATGTAGCTTTTTTAACTCCCTTGTAACTACATAACTACAGTTTTTATAAAAGTAATTACAACTATTTTCAATTTCCTGTTAATTATTTTTTCAATAATTTGAAGTTTTTAGACATTAGGTGAATATATGTGAATAAAAAAAAATTATCTTTTCATTATCCTGCGTGTACTTATATACTTAAAAGAGTGCTCAATAGATTAACTTTAGCTATATAGTATATATGTTACTGTTACCCGCAGTAACAGGAACTAACTAAGTCTAAATGTTTATAATATAATTTAATATTGCAACTCTGAGTTTAATATGTTACCACAATCAGGCAAGTAGTAAAAATATAACTTTGATACAATTTGTTCAGTGGTCGTTTCGGTTTATATCCGTATTTTTGATCTTTACGGGTACAAAATTGTCAAATAGTTAGATTAATGTTATTATTAAATTTTTTTAGCTAGCTAGCAGTTGTAAAATAGTTATATATTTTGATATTAATTTAAATTATTCGTTTAAGTGATAATGTGCATTACTTATATGTTAAAAACAAATAAAATTAAAAATGGATATTGTAATATGAATAATATTATGAAATATATTACAATAGCTGTGTATGTTTGTAGCTTTTTAGTAAGCATAGAGATATATGAAGTAGAGTAATATAGTTATTGTAAGCTGTAAGCAGTGCCGTGGCAAGTGGGTCTGAGACTGCTCCTCCCCCCTCCTCAAACTAGCCATTAGGGCCCCAATTTTAATTCATTTTTCTAAAAAGTGGATAAAACCTAAAGATTACCCCGAAACAACTGAGTACCTGACATATGTTAACGTCGCCGTTCATAAAACTTAAAACAATCAAGTTAACGCTTAAATTCAATTAGATATATTTTATAATTGTTAAATAGATATAGAGTTTACAAGTGATGAGTTTCTTAAACTATTGTAAATGTATTGCGCAGCGAATATAAGTACGTCGCAAACTTCAAAAAATAAGGTTTGCAACGTGTTTTCATCCTTGCAAACTCATATATTATGCCTTCATATATTAATTTCCTTGCAACCTTATTCTCAATCGACTGCATTGCTATAGAAGATAAACGTTTATCGACCATTGTTGAACTATTTAAAGATACAAAGAACTTTTTTTTTTCCTTTATTTTGCTGTTCATACAATAATACAAAAAAATTATTCTACAAAAAAAAAAATATATATATATATATATATATATATATTTATCTTAACAGACAGGGGCTCAAAGAAGATATGGATGACCAGAGTCACCACAATCTTTTCATAGAACTTCTATGTGAGCTTTAGCAAGTGTCAAGAAAATAAATTTATTATAATAAAATAAAATAAAAATAGAATTAACCCTTTTGTGACGAGTGACCCGCACGGTGGTTCATAAAATTTGTTTCTAAATGACGGGTGACCCGCATGGCGGTACCTAAACAGTTTTAAATATATCAAAACATCAATAGCTATTCAGAGAAAACTTTAAACTTATCCTTGAAATTTGAATAATTTTTAAAGTTAATGCTTAAACCGTTTGTTAATCGCATTTATGGATCGCTCAAAAGTCAATTTTAAAAAATGACAAAAATATATTAAAAAAAGCAGTCATTAATGAGATCCCTAATATTTTTTTCAATGATATTGGTGGAGATTTTTTTTGTTTGATCACCACTATAAATGCCTCATTTATTTAATATCAAAAACGATATGTTTATGTATTTCTTCTTAATTTGTTTAAGGTTACAAAAAGAAACTATTTATTTTTCTTAACTTCAACATGATATATTAAGATCACGTTACTAAGATAATAAAAAAAATTTTTAAGTTTTTTAATTTTCTAAAAGCCAATTTTTTTACGAAAAAAACAAGGTCTTATTTGTAAAATAAAAAATCCTTTATAATCTTTAAAAAATTGACAAAACTCCGTAATAAAAAATTTTAAAAAATATAGAAAAATAGGCAACAAGAGGAAAAAACTCTTTTAAATATATCAAAAAATTAGGTTAAAAAACGATAATGTATATTTAAAAAACGATAGTGTATATGTTAAGTTTCAAAGCTGTCATTTGATTTCAAAATTTATTTTTTTATATAAAACTTAAATGAATTTACTGTTTTCACCACATTGATGTGGTTATTTTTAAAACTGTTCCATATCTAAGGCCTTCGATTTGTTATACAATATTCTTTGTATTTAGTTAGTTTGCAAGGAAGTGTGTAAGTTAGCCTCTCGTTTGATCTCATAGAATAGTTATTGTTTTGATTTATCTTAAATTTTGTTTCAAAGTTTTTCGGTGTGAGATTTTTTAAATGATAATATATAAAAGGGTAGTTTTCTAAAATTACTTAAGAGCTATTTAAGCGATCGTAAACAATATGTATAAAATGATGTTTCCTCCACCACAAATTTACTAAATATAATATGTGGTGTCTTCCAAGGGTCTATAATAGAACCACTTCTTTTTCTCATTTATATCAATGATCTTTATAATGCCTCAAATTTTAAAACAGTAATGTTTGCTGATGACACAAACTTTTTTCTGTCTAGCAATAATATCATAACACTATTTAATGACATGAACATAGAGCTAATTAAAGTTTCAAAATGGTTAAAGTCTAATAAGTTATTAATTAACATAAAAAAAACTAAATGGATTCCATTTTATCCGAAATCCAAAAAAAATCTTTTGCCAAATGATATGCCTAAAATATATAGATAATATTCAAATAAAACAATCAAAAGTTATACTTTTTCTTGGTGTTCTTATTGATGGAAACCTTACGTGGAAAAATCATATTGAAATCTTGCGCAAAAAAGTTTCAAAAAATATTGGAGTATTATATAAAGCGAGAAGTTTCGTAAATAGACACGCATTAATTCAACTTTATTACTCACTTATTCAATGCCATCTAAATTATTTAAATACCGCATGGGGTAGTGCTAAAAAAAGTCAATTAGATCCTCTTTATCGGCAACAGAAGCATCTAGCACGACTAATAAATTTTAAAGACCGTTTTACTCATGCAAAACCACTTTTATTGAAAATGAGTATTCTTAATATATACCAACTAAATGTTTTCAACACTCTTTGCTTTATATTTAAATGTAAGATAAACTTAGCGCCAATACCTTTTCAAAATTTATATGCAATAAAGCCCAAAACCAAATATGATCTAAGAAATGACAATTTTATTTATCAACAATATTCGCATACAAATTTTGGAAGGTCTCTTATATCTAATCGCGGAGCTTATTTGTGGAACCAAATAGTTTTAAAAAATTATAATTTTTCCTAAAGTTGGAATTTTTCTACTTTCAAAAACAAACTGAAAAATGTTATTTTCTCAATAGAAAATATTTTTGAGTTCTTCTGATCTCGTTTATACTTTTATAAGTGTTATCTAAATGTAATTTAAAATATTTGTTTTTATTTTTTATTGTTTTGTTAATCGGTATTTTATTTGTATGAAGGTTTTCTTAAACGGTATTTACTATTTAAAATATTTTATTTTATTTCTTATTGTTTGTTGAACGGTGTTTTATAATTGAGGTACCTTATTTTATTTGTATGAAGGTTTTCTTAAACGGTATTTACACACTAAATACTCTTTAAGAAAACAAGTTTTTTATTCACAAAATACCCTTTTAGTTTTAGAGGGCTGTGTGCTTGCCCACGCAATGTTACCATAATTAATATAGCTTTGAATTAGGCTGAAGTATATTAATTTAAGACTTTGAGTATTAATTAAAGTACTAATTCTATACATTATACCAATAGTTTTTAATTTTTGATTCAATGTATTTTATGTGGGAAAGCCAAGATAAGTTTTCATCTACATAGATCCTAGGTACTTTAAACATATTTGTTGTTTAATTTGTTTACAGTTTATAGAAAGAAATGGTAATTTAAGTGGCAGGTTTTCTTCCTACATTTTTTTATAAAATAATGTATATTTAGTTTTGTCTACGTTTATTGAGAGTTTATTAGCTCTGAACTATTTATTTACTTTTAGCAACTCAATAATCATTTTACCATATAGCTGATATATGTCACTAATGGACATAAACTAATTAGCGTCATTAGCATACATAGTTGAATTTAAATTTGCGGATACATTACGGAAGTCGTTTATATATATTAAAAAAATGAGAGGGCCGAGAGTTGAACCTTGTGGTATTCCACACAGAATATTTAATGTACTAGAATCCGGATTTAGCACATATTGTTTTCGGTCAGTAAGGTAGCTTTTTATCCTAGAAAATGTTTTGTTTGTTGCATCATAATAGTTTATTTTTTCTAAGAGTATAGAGTGGTCAACTGTATCACAGAGATGATAAACGACAGACATCTTCTCGCCTCCACGTTTCTTCGCAGTTATTGGCAACCACTCCCGCCCTCTAATTGAAGGCCGCCGTAAGAACTTTGTTTAAGAGGCAGAACTTTTTGGATGCTATTGCCAATCAGGAGGCGAAAGCCATTTGGGGCCGCCGTCAGAAGATACTTTGGAGGCAAGGTGATTTGAAAATTGCCTACAGTGGCTTCCGCCTCCCGTTTGGCGGCCGCAACCAGGAGGTTTATTTGGAGGCAGAATGTTTTGGAGGCCACCGCCTATCGGGAGCCGGAAACCATTGACGGCCGCCGTTAGAAGATATTTTGAGGCAAGATAATTGTGAGGCCATCTCCAGTGGCTTCTGCTTTCCAATTGGCTGCGCCTGCCAGAACTTTTTTATTGAGGCCGAATGTTTTGGAGGTTGCCGCCAATCGGGAGGCAGAAACAAATAACGGCCGTTGTCATAATTTATTTTGAAGGCAAGACGGTTTGGAGGCTGTCTCCTGTGGCTCTTGCTTTTAGTAGGCTGCTGCCGCTAGAACTTTTTTATTGAGGCAGAATGTTTTTCATCAGGCATTTATCCCCTTGTTAGAATATTTTGCGGCAAACATGTATTATGCGCTAACGTGCATTTAGCGGCAACATGTATTTTGCGACCGCGTTGTACTTTGTCATTACTTTTAATCGCTTTAAAGATAGTGGTTTTTTGAAAATCAACGAAGAAGCGATTCCATTTCGTACGAACAACATTAAAATTTTCTCTTTTAGATTTTTAAATGCGTTGTATTATTAAAAATTTAACGCCGCATACTGAATTAGTTGACGTTTGTATTTTTTTAAATAAAAACATAATCCAAAGACAGCTATTAGTAAATGGTGTTGATAAATTGAATTTTTGAAGAAAGACAAAGCTATTCATAATTAATAATAATGAGTTGTGTCATCTAGATAAATCTGGTAATAAGGTAAACGTTGTTTATAGTACTTTTACTCATTTACGTTACCAATTGTGTGTTACTAGCTTAATTTGGCCTGCACTTTTGTTGTGTGGTGCAGTTTTTAATTTAAAAAAATTCAAAATTTTTGAAAATAACATATTACTTATGGCAATCTAGTTAAATCAATTAGAACTTGCTTTATGTTAACTTTTTGAACTGAAACGACTTGTAACAATGTATTCACTTGAAGGTTCTTTTTTTCAGCTTTTTGAAAGTTATTACATTCTGAAACAAAAGTGGCAATTTAATTTACCATTCTTTACCAAAAAAAATTTTTAATATTTTCTGTGGTTAAATTGATGCCTATGCGGCCAGAAAATGCATTTGCCTCATTGGAAATATCATAAGCATCATTCAAAAACTAAATTATGTGGTGTTGCTCTTCTTTACACCAAAATAAAATTTCTCTGAACAAATGTTTACAAAAAGATTCTTTAAAAATTTTGATTTTTTTAAGTCGAAAACTGCATCATACAAAATTACATCCAAACTAAGCAAGTATCGCACCACTAGAAAAGTATCACACAATTGGAAACTCAATGCAATTATTTTAAACAACTATAAATATATAAACTGTTTACCTTGTCGCTTTCTAACTAATTAGTTAAGCTATAGACTTTCCCACACGATGCAACGTTTAAAAGTATTGACAAAATACGTGGTTGCAAAATAAATTTGTTCATAAAAATACAGTAAAAATTTTGTATGAGATTTTTACTCAGTAAAAAAAGGTGGGAGTAAAAATCTAGTGCTTTACCGGTATAATAAAGTTTTTTTCATTGTTCAAATTTCTTATTCATTAAGATTCGAGTAATAAGCAATAGTATTTTTTATTATTTTTTTTAGTTAACCTTTTTTTCTGACAGATTGATTAGGATGATTTAAGCTTTATGTAGAGAAAAATGCAAAACACACGAGTTAAAGAACATTTTTTGACTGAAAATAACAGATGGAAATGCAAAGCGTGCGCAGAACAAAAGTCAGCAATTCATGTCGGAAATGTTTCTCACCTCAAAAACCATTTGCATTCAAAACACAAGGATATTGCTATAGAACTAGGAATTTCGGATAGGAGGGGAGTTCGAAATAATAATCATAATGAGGGTAACGGTGAAAAAAATTATATTTTCGTTTCACGTAAAAAAGTTAAATTTGACTTTTTTTTTTTTCAGGTTATTTAAGTGCTCCCAGAAGTCCTTACGGTATTATAACGGAGCACTGCGGAAGAGCATTAAACTAGAAGTTCACGCCTCCTTCCTTGTGTTAGGGTTCCTAGCCAGAACTATAGCCACTGCGCCACAGCTGCTCATTCTTCGATATAAACGATACAGTACACGGCTCATACATACACCGCTGCTCATAGACTTTGATATAAACCATACAGTAAGAGACTTCGTAAAATCAATTCTGATGAGAAATTTGCCAATGACAGTTGCAGATGACATGGGGGAAAATGAGATGATTAGAAAGGCTCTTCAAGCTTTTGGTGTGAGATGGAATTGTCAAAAAGCAAAAAAATATGTTCTTAAAGCTGCCGGCCAAATTTACGAAACTATTGCAAAGGATATAGAAAATGCATATCTATCATTAATGTTTGACTCAGCGTCTCTTTTCAATGCAAATGTTTTTTCTGCAAGTATTAGGTATACAAAAGATGGAAAATTGCACGATCAAACTTTGGAAACGCTCACTCATCACGGACGACAACTTGGAGCGGTTTTCGCTGATCAGCTAATTATTCTGATTGCGAAAATAGGAAAAAGGGCAGATAATATTTACTCAACTTGTTCGGATCAAGGCAAAAACATGATCAAAGCTTCTAATGCTATCAGAGAAATGCAAAATCAAATGATAATTTGTAATGAATTTGTTGAGGAAACACAACAGTTTGGTTTTGAAGATTTCGATCTGCTTGACCGAGTCAATTTTGGAGAAAAACTTGTAGAAAATTCTGAAGATACAGACGGTGGGATCGAAAGGCTATCACATACTCAAGAACAAGAGAGAAAAGTAAATGTGTTAGAAAACAATATTGGTGCAATCTGTACAAAAATGTTTTGTGGAGTATATGTTTGCCAATTAGCTGCAAAAGACGTAGCTGAGCCGGTTGAAGCCACTCTTGCTGAAATGAGAAAATTTATAAGAAATACATAAGCGCCTAAATATGATGCAACTTTTGCAGATCTTAAGAGACCACGCAAAGATATTGCTCTGAGATAGTACTTACATCATGGTATTAGACATGTTTAAAAAACTCTCGATATATGAACAAATCGGGACTAATCAAAATAACCGCAAGCTAAGATTAAATAATGAAACCTGGAAATTTATTGAGGAATATGCAAGAACATTTGAGCCGATATTTTATGCAATGAAGGATTTTCAAAGATCAGACAATACCATGTCGGACTTCTTTTTACAATAGATGAGAATGGTGATGAAGTTAGAAAAGATTGCCGATGGTCAAAATAATTTAACATCTAAACTTCTAGAAGCTTTAAGTTTACGTTCACAAAGGTTTTTTGAATGTGATGCTTTCATCACTGCTCTCTTACTGGATCCTCGTTTTGTATGGAACAATGCTAGTCATGAAGTTTTCAACAATTTATTGAGAAGCTGTGGAGTAGATCATTTACTGAAGATTCATCACTTTGTAACTCACCAAGACAACTTTCTGAAATTGCTCGACAGCCTGAAAATTTACGAGATGAGGATGAAGAACGTTTAACTCGTTTTTCAGGTAGAGATTTTACCATCATTCAGTAATTGCTATTTAACCAGTATTTGATATCAAGCGATTCATTAAATAAATTTTATTCAATTACATTCAAAAAATCAAGAATTTTCACACTGTGTATCAATAAAAGTTCAATACCACTCAATAACTTGATATTAATGATTTTCGTCATCGTTGAGTATTTTTCGTTTCTTCCATTTTTTTTTTCTTCACAAATCAAACGAAAATAGTTTAACCTTTTTTTGATTTGAGGTCAAAGAGGCAAATTTTAAAGAAAAGTTTTTATTTTTTAAGTGTTTGAAAAACTTTGCAACTTTTAATGGTTCGAAAATCAGTTCGATTAGACAATACTTGTTGTTTGATAAACAAATTATTATCTTTTCTTTCAGGAGGAGGTCAACGTCAAAGCGTAGATATTGTATAAAACACAAGAATTCATCAGGAAATAACAAATATTGTATACAGTGAGCCACATATTGTTGTGCATGAAAATTTTAATATTCTTGAATATTGGCATTTAAAATGTGATGATCCTAACTGGAAGGAACTTAACAATATTTCTCAAGTTGTTTTTGGTGCTGCATTTTTTCAGGTCAAAGTTGAACGAGATTTTAGTAGCTTTGCAATGGTCTACAACCATTGCAAAGCTACTAGAACTCGGCTTTCGGATGAAACATTAAACGGGATTTTATTCGCGTTTAATGTTTCATCCGATTACATTAATCATATATACAAAAAGATTCTTATTTATGTTACTTGTTTTAAAATGGAATATAAAACACACTCCAAACTTTAATTCTTATCTGTGAAGATTCAGTAAAATTGAGTTATTTCGATGATTAAATCAATTTTTATTTAAGTTTATGTAATAAAAAAAAAAAAATTACGAATGAAAAATGGTTGTAAAATTTTTAAAATTTAAAAAATTTATCGTACCAAAATATTTTATTCGATAGCTTTTGAAAAAAACCAATCTCTGTCAAAGTCATAATTTTGTTAAAATACTCAAAATTTGGCAATTAATATTATAAAACAATTTTCAAGATTTTCTTTTTTTAAGGAGACGGACGCCAATGGTTGCGAAAGAAAAGTGTAGTTAAGAATTTTTCCGTCTTTTATGAACTCTGCTGATAGTTAAATAACTATATTCCATTTGCATTAACATTGCTAACTGAAACATTCAAAAATAATGACAAGGCAAGTCCTTGATTAATAAAAAAACATTTAGTCCCTAACAAGTTATAATTAAAAAAACGCAATGAAAACAATCACAGTGTTGTGGTGTTTGAGGTCATTAACACCTACTTTTATACTTTTTTTTTCCTTGAAAAACGTCATTTTATTATCGTTTTCTAAATTGTATAGTATCGTCAGGATGGTAAAAAACTTATCAAGTCTATAGTATCTAATTGGAGAGTATCGAAAAAAAGTTTTCATTTACTATCTTAAGTTTTAAATTGACAAAATAATATTATTTTTCCAATAAGCTTGAATTATATAATAATACAAGCAATAAAAAAAAAGGATTCCATTTAGTGTCGCATGTTTTGAAATGGAATATAAGAGAAAACACAATTCTGTCTTAAAACTTTTGTTATGAAATAACACAGGCAAACAAAAAAATTATTGCATTAATTTTGACACTTGTTCTTACCTAATTATGATACGCTGAATTCAAATCTGACATCAGATTTTTTGCATAGAGTTTTTTAATTTTTGCAAATTTTTGGTATTTAGCACATTTTTTCCGAAGTATTTCTGAATTGAACCTCATTTTAAAATTCAAGGGTATGTTTTGAAAAAAAAAAATTTATTTTATTTTTTATAAAATTAAAAGATGAAAAAAAAGTCAACGAAACGTTTAAAATAAACAATTTATAGCATAAACATCATTCTATCAAAGTCAAACTTTTTACAAATTTATAAAAAAGTAACGTAAGGTTTAATTTTGAAAAGGATTTCAAACAAGTCGTTTACTCATAAATATTCAATCGGAAAGAAACTTTTGCTTGTAGCTCTTTCTTTTGACAACTTGCTTGATGCACGTTGACAAAAGAAAGTTGGACAGTACTGTTAGAAAGTAGTCTGCCATCAAGTGTTTTTCCAAACCTCCTTGATTCCAATTATTCATATTCTTAAGATCTTGGTGGAAGCGCTCTCCTTTAAAAAATCATCTTGACCAAGAAACTCTTTAAGATGCCTATTAATAAAACGAAGTTTTATACTTATTTTGCATCGAAGAGCACAAAAGGTTTTCAACTTTCTAACAATTAAACAGCAGAGTTTTCTTCTTTTTTATTTCCAAGAGAGTGTTTTACAACAGCCTCAAACAACAACCAAGCTTTTTTTTCACTTGCTATTGATTGTTTTAACAAATTCTTTATCACTTTTAAAAATTGAGAGTTTGTGAGCAATCAAAAACTCCTTCTCCTTTTCTTTTATTGACAAACATGGCAACACCCTTTGTTTTCATTTTTCTGGCGGCGGGAGACCAAAATACCATTTGGAAACCGCTTCCATAGGCAGAAGCCTATGAATGCGGTTTCCGAATCATCATGCCTTTAAAACATCTTCTGACGGGGGCCGTCAGAGGCTTCTGCCTACCGATTGGCGGCGGCTTTCAAAGCATTTTGCCTCCAAAAATAAATTCTAGCTGCTGCTGCCAACTAGGAGGCAGAAGCCACTGGAGGCGGTCTCTAAACCAACTTGCCTCCGAAATATCTACTGACGGCGGCCGCCAGTGGTTTCCGACTCGCAATTGGCGGCGGCTTCCAAAACATTCTGCCTCCAAAAATAAATTCTGACTGCTGCTGCCAATCGGGAGGCGGAAGCCACTGAATGCGGTCTCCAAATCAACTTGCCGCCAAAATATCTTCTGACGGCGAACTCCAGTGGCTTTTGCCTCCCGATTGGCGGCGGCCTTCAAAACATTCTGTCTCCAAAAATAAGTTCTGGCAGCTGCTGCCAATCGGGAGGCAGAAGCCACTGGGTGCGGTCTCTAAACCAACTTGCCTTCAAAATATCTTCTGACGGCAGCCACCAGTGACTTATTTTGACCGCGATCAAAATAAGTCGGCCTTTCGGCAGAAAGTTACTTTGCCGCCGGGAGGCGTTATCAACTCTGCTGTATCAAATGCTCTTGACAGATCTCTAAAAATTCCTAATTTAAATATATTTTATTCGAAACCGTTAATTATTTGGTGAAATAATTCAATAATGACATGCTCCGTTGATATAGTCTTTTAAAACCCAAACTGTTTAGAGTAAAAAAGATTGCTTTTTGTGAAAATTGACATAAATTCTGTTATATAACGCGTTTGAATATTTTGGAAAAAGCAGATAATACGGATATAGGTCTATAATTTGCGATATCAGAACTATCATTGCTTTTATAGATTGGGTACACTTTAGGTACTTTAAATGTATCAGGAAATACACCTTCATTTATTGAAATTTTCCTAATATTAAACATAGGTTTGATGATAAGTTATTTATTTCAATTAATAGGGGAGAGTGGGGTATTGGCGAACACCTAAGCGGGAATGCAAATTAAAGACACCAGTTATACAAAATTGATCATATTTATTGCTTATCAATTAGTTTAACTACTCAGTCACAAACCCTCAAAAGGAATTTTTAAAAATCTTATTATAAAATAAAAATTTATGCCAGAAATAAAACCATTGGTGTTCGGAATTACCCTGCCTACGTGGGGTAATTCCGAACACATTGGGGGGCAATCACAAGCACTGTTGTGTAATAGCGAATAAAAAGCTAATTGTAATAACTAAGTCTAAAAACTATATTATGCAACAAAAACAAAAAAAAGGAGTGACTTTATTTCCATAGAAGCTACAACAGAGTGTTACTCAAGAAAAAAGTTGCATAAAATTATCAGAAAAATTTAAATTCAAATTATAGTGAACAACATCCGCAGCTTCATTACACTACTGCACGTCTGGAAATGAGCATAGGATCCCTTCTCAGCAGGTAAAAAAAAATTGTCGAATTTATTTTTTTACAATGCTGTTTTGACCATGTTCGGAGTTACCCCGCGTTCGCCATTACCCCACTCTCCCCTATATTTCTGGATATTCCATCAAAACAGGCGATTTGTTTAGTTTTAAAGATAAGAAAGTCTCTTCAATTTCTTTTAACGTTAATTCACTGTCACATAATAAATTATTACTGGCAAAACCAATATACCCAGTGGACACGCGTTGTCCGGAAGTCGTCCGTAAGACGTCTCCTGGACGTCCAGACGTCTATAAGACGTCCGACGGACGTTCCCTGGACGACATATGCCCACTGGGTAGGTTTTGAAAGAATCAATGGGAGGTACAGTTTGTTAGCTAAATTTAGAATAACTTTAGTAAAGTAATTGTTAAACTCTTTTGAGATTTGTGTTGGGCAGTCAATATTATTATCATTAATAGTAATATTGAGAGGAAGTAATGAACTATTTTTATTACAACCCATTTGGTTATTAATTAGACTTCTTTTTTTTTATATCAAATTTACACTCAGTAATTTTTTACTGTAAAATTGCTTTTTTTTAAATTTTAAGTAAGTTTCGATAAAAATATTTACAGTTTTTATATTTGTTTTTGTTTTCAATATTTCTAGAGATTTGTTATAGAATGAGAAATTTGTTATAGAATTTTTGTTTTTTTCTTCATTAGAATTTTTAAATAAAAAGGCTTCTTTCCATTTTTCTTCGTATAGTGCTTGCAAGAAGTTATTGTTATTTAACATAGATAGATTGCGTTTTTTTAAATCGATTGTGTTTGGACGAGTAGTAAAATTTATATCAAGGTTATTAATTTTAATGTAGATAGAAAAGTGGTCACTTATGTCTGTTTTAAATAATCCTGTTTCAAATGAGGTTTCTAAAAAATGGTTTAAAATGATGTTGTGAACAGCAGTTGCTTTTAATTATTCTAGTTGGTTAATTAATAAATAGGTTAATAAAAATAAATATTTTATATTTGAAAAGCATTTCAATAAACGATTTTTCATTTAGATTTTTTTCATAAGTTAATGAATTTAAATTATTTTCCTCAATAATGCTTAGTTTTTTATTATAATTATAAGCTATTATATTTCTTATAACATCTTCAAAAGGTTTGACGGTACCATTTTGGAGGACGGTATATGCATACAATGACAATGTTTTTACCTTTTTCACTAATGATTTCTATTGTTAAACACTCATTATCATTTTTGGTTAGGCATATTTGCTTTTTAATGTTATATGTAAGTTTTTTTGAAATGTAAAAACAAAGACCTCCGCCTTTTTTTCCTCTTCCTCGTGTTTGACTAATTGTGTGTTAATTTGTTAAGATAAAATTTGAATTAGATTCAATTAAAGTTTCTGAGTCATACCAAGTTTCTGAAATAGATATGACATCGAATATGTATTTTAAGATATCTAAAAATTACTTAAGCCTATCAAAATTACGTTGCATGCTTCGTATATTGATGTCCAATATAGAAATTGAATTAAAACCATTTGATATTTTGAAATCATAAGGATCAATATATGGTGAATTCAGTAAATTTATTTGAGTTTCAAAAAATATTTAGATTTCATCAGAAAAACTATTTAACAAGTTATTATAAAAAGGATCAAACATCCGTCTATCAAAACCCTTGTTGTTTCATCCATGATAATTTAGATAATTACTACTTATAAAAAAAAAAAAGATTGAGAACTAAGAAACAAATAAAAAATCGTTTTAAACAGTGAAACATTCGAACATAAAATGACATTAAAATTCTTACTTTTCTCCATGAATCGTTTTAACGTCTCCAGCATAATTGTTCTCGTTTGTTTTCCAATCGCGAATGACCAAATTATCATATGTGATGAAAGCAAGTTTACCAGATTTTATTTCTTCTCTTAAAGTTTTTTCTTATTTTATTTGTTTCAGCACAAAAATCCTCATTAATATATATATTTTTACTTTTTGACATTACAGATTTTTTCAAGATTTTCACTTTGTCTTTATAATCCAAAAGTTTTAAAACTATTGTCCCAGGTTTGTTTTTATCCCTAAATCCAGTCTGGTGCACTCTTTCAATTTTTTTTTCTTTAAACCTAAACACTCTTCGTATAATTTTTTAACCTTCATTTCACTTACATTCCAGTTTTTTCTGTGTCCTTAATTCCATTTACAGGTAAATTGTTCCTTTTGGACATGTCTTCCATCTCTCTTAGCTTTTTCTTTATATCCATATATTCAATAATGGCTTTATTGATTTCGTTGCCAAAAATTTTCTTTTGGTTATATGAAACAAGATTATCCTTTATTTTTTTTATCGATAAGTTCTTCGTGAAAGTTCAAACTTTCTTTTATTTCCGTTATCTCAGATTCAATCGATTTGATTTTTTGACTATAGTCAATTATATCGTTTTCAACTCTATCCAGTCGCTGGTTTGTCATCTTTTTATTTGCACTTATTATGTTGGCGAAATTTATTTCCTGTTTTTACATTAATGCCTCAGTTTAAATTTCAAATTCATCAAACATTTACTTTATACGCTTTTTTATTTTCTTTAATGTAACTGCCATATTTAGTAAATCCTGTTACTTTATTTATTAGATTTTGGAATTTTTTTTTTTTCGCCGCGCTTCGAGAACACGTCTGTTTATTACAAAAGCCACAGAAGAAAAAATTATATATATAGCTACATGTATTTATGTATAATGAAGCAGGATTATTTATACTAACCTATGAAAAGTTTTAATTAGTTTTAACTTGCTAAAGCTACGCTCTTCACTTGCAACAGTAACTGCTTACGTAAGAATGATTTATAAGGCAATAACTAGATTGGGATAAGTTTCTTGCAGCTCTTCTTTGTAGATGTAGTTTAGAAAGTCATGTGCAGATTTTAGGAGAGCATTTTTTTCCTCCTTTATAACCATGACAACTCGTTTTAACTACATCTCTAAATCCTCAGAATATATATCACTAAGCCTCATTTTTAAACTTTTCCAATAAACAGACAGAGAACTTTCATTAGAGGCTTTAATAAGACTCTCAGATAGGTAAAGAAAGTCATAAAGCTTCGTAACAATGCTGATCTGTTCAAAACGCTTTTTTACAGATCCAATTGACATATCAATTAGTCGCAAAAAGAAATCTGCCATATACTGATGTTCAGGTTGCCGAGTGGGATCAACACACTCGTAGGAATAAATCGATCTTTTTTTTTCGTGAACGCACTATCAGAAAAACCTTTTCAATGCCCAATACTTCTGCCATTTCTTATGCCTTAACACGTGCGTCGAAAAATCCATTTTCGCAATACTCATAAAGAAATGAATTTGTTGCCTTTATTTCACTAGCTAATATGTCGAGAGAGGTTGCAGAGGACTGAAAAAGCTTACTTGATTTGTTGATTTGAGTTAAATCGTCATAATGAATGATAATAAAAAAGACCATGTCCTAATATATTCAGAGATCTTACTTCTGTGGCTGGTGCTCCATCTCTCTTTTGTAAGGCGTATCTTTAAAATCTTTCGAGTGCCTTTAAGATTTCTTTTAAATAATAGGGAAGTGCTTTAACACAGTTTATTTTACTTTCCCATCTTGTATCTGATTGTGGTTTGACAGAAATTGTCACGCACGATTTTAAAATTTCCCATCAAAGAGGAGACGATGGTAAGAGTGTTATAAACTTGAAAGAACACTAAAAAAGAAATTGTACTGATTGATGACAGTGTACTATCAACAATAACAAGATTGAGTGAACGGTTTGCACAAGAAACATATAAGGCCTTAGGATTCATGTCCAGCAAACCTTGCTTGAACACCTTTAATTTTTACTTTCATATAATCACCATTTTCATAAGATTGACCTCGACAATCTAAAATATTTATATCCCAATTTTTTTTCTGATTTAAAAATGCATCAAAAAGCCCTTTTACAGTGGTATCATTTACTGTGAGATATCCAAAAAAATTGATGGAAATGTTGATACCTACTCCAGAAGTACATGTTACTGATTGCAGAAAAATGACATTTATTCTTTGTGCGAAAAGTCTGGCATACAATCTAAAATAATATAATAGTATTTTACCTTTTTTACCCTAGAAAAATTTTTGGATTTAATCTCCTTGGCTAAAAGTCTAAATAACTCGTACTGTGTGTCGTTGCTCATATAGTGCTCTTCGGTTTCTTCGAATAAGCTCGTTCTCAATGAGCTTATGCAAAGAATTCAAGCCTGAATTCTTTGCATAGGCTCATTGAGAACGGCATAGTACTTAGCCAGTAATTCAAACACCCCAAGAAAGTTTCCATTGCTATTTGAACCAATGGCTGTGTCTGATTCACGGCTAGATTTCATGCAGAAAGAAATAAGGTTAAGTCCAGTATCCTTTCTAACACAGCCCTCCAAAATATCCGCTCTTTATAAAACAACATTTTTTGTTGCAGGTCTATGGTAGCTTGATTTGCAATACCTGTATTACCACAATTGAGGGGGAAAAAAATTAAGAAAAAAAAGTAACAAATCAATAAATTAAAAGAAATATCAGTTACCCTTTTCGTAAAGTCATCCAGTGTTCAAAGCACTTGAAATGTGTACTGCATGTTTCGTGTTCTTCAAGTTTTTTGATAAGCCTTCCCAAGTGTTCATTCCTTGTCGGAATGGTGAAGAAATTATCCCAAAAAGTTTGCTACAAAAACAAAACACTTTATTGCATTTCAAAGAATATATGAGCCATGTCCGTTCAAAGATTTCTCCACTATGTAATTTTATGATTTCCTCCCTGGCTGCAGCTTTTTCTCTTCTTTTGATGGCACCACTTTTTACTTTTTTTATTCCAATAATTATATCGTGAAAAACTAACGCAAGATAATTATAATTTTTTGCAAACCTCCTTTCATTGTTTGTTTTTAATGATATAAAAAACTAACAACGCATAATAATAATAAAAAAATCAAATCAAAAATGCAAAATAAAAGTCCATATGATTACGGACTTATAATCATATGGACTTAAAATAAACAAAGTTTTCCAATCCTATACATTTGTTTGTTTAAAAACAATGCCTATGATTTAATTAAAACAAATAATATACTTTTTATTTCATAGTACTAAAGCCAAAGTAATAACATATAGCATAGTAATAAAATAAATTATTACCAAAATAAGTTGTGAATTGCAGAATATAAAAAACGATTTCTAATTTATAAATAAATAACATTGAAATATGTAATCTTAATACAAAAAATAATATATTCGAATATAATCATAAAATAAGCGAATTAGAGAAATATATTTCTTAATATCATTGGGTGCTCTTTAATGGTTTCCCATTAACGGTTTTACGTATTTTTATAAGGCTTGCGTTTTATAAAAAAATTTGGACCTCGGGAGGTTTAACAGTTTTTTATTTTATTTTTTCTGCATTAAAAATATTATTACCTTTTTTACGCTTGCATAATTTAGGTAATATCGTGATTAAAAGTTTTTATATTAATAGTCACAGTAACAATATATAATTAAATATCTTTATTATAAAAAATAAAAAATAAATGTTTTTAACTATCGAAAAGGGCCCCTAAAAATGCTGCCCGCCCCCCCCCCTCCTTCCTTCCCGTTGGAAGTGTACGGGAGCTTAGTCTCGGCTCTGGCTGTAAGTTAGGTTTGTAGCGATCACTGTAAATTTTAAATAAGATTTTATTTTTGTGGCGGCAGTGACATAATTTCGGCTCTTTTATTTTGTAGTTCCTCAGGTTTTGAATACAGTATAATAACAAATTTTCTCATATAGACATAGTGGAGCCTTTTGGAAATATACGGGGTACTGAATTATAATTATTATTATGGTACGGGGGTACTGAATTATAACACCGACGTTATTTTTTAGTTAATGGCATCGCGGATGTTAAATTCAATGTAAATTAATTTTATCCACTTAAAACTATTAATATATTTAATAAAGCTGTTTTCTTTGCAAAACAACACATCACAATAACAGACGACTAACTTAGAATTATTAAACACAGCCGAAAATCTATCCTCTACTACAACAACAACACCTGCATAAAAAAAAGCTGAACCATGAAAGTTTTAATGAAATAATGGGTAGCTACAATAATGCTAAAATATGTAAACTTGTACGGATCTACATACTTAACAAACTATCA